>NW_025917681.1:0-118057 GCF_021462225.1 Girardinichthys multiradiatus | reverse complement strand
CTTTAACAATTGAAACAAATATATATATATATATATATATATACATATATATATATCAGTGGCGGATGCTGGTCTTTCAAGGAGGGGAAGCTCAATTTCAAGATCGCTGATTCGCTCATTTTGCTGTCAATCAAAAAGGGATTCAACCTCAGACAGATCATCCAATCATTATGCAGAAGCTGAGTGTCCTGGCCAGCCGAGGCCAGCCCACTGCCCCATAGACCCCCAGAGACGCCGAGCGTCCGACGGGCGGAACAAAGCCCAGCATTTTTACTTCGCTATTGAACTCACTGTTTAAAGCACTGTGAAGCTGCGGGAATGAGTGAGAGGAAAGTTGCGTCGTTACCAGTGATAAGAAGCTGATTCTGAACAAAAGTTGAGCGCGTTGTTGCGCATATTTAGTCAATGACATGTACATACAACAGTTTATATTTGATCACTTATTTTTTTGACATTTTAGGGGAAGCTGAGCTTCCCTTGCAGTCTTAGAGCAATCGCCACTGCATGCATATATGTCCCCATTGCCTCCCCAGCCCCCCCTTTAGCTCCACCCCTAAGTACCGGCAAGAATTTAAAACTACTGTCACCCCTGTGTACACCTGTTCAGAGCTTCTGGTGCCTGATATATGAAGACTTATCAAAGTGTCTGAAATGTAAAATTTCACCTTCCCCCTTAGTATGGTTATTGGGCAACTTCGGTGATGTCACCACAGAGACAAATTCAGTTCACATGGATTTCACTGCCTTATGTATTGCTAAGAAAACTCATGAATGGAAAAATACAAATCTTAGTATTAACCAGTAGAGAAACCTTTTTTCCGATTATATAAGTCTCTGCATCAGATCAACCTCTCTGGGCTACTATAATTGGCTTCATAACCTAGTGGGGGTGGGACACTTTTGGCTTCTTCCTGTGGGGCGTTGTTGCAGATATGGGAGGTTGTCTGTGTTTGGGGCATTTGGAATGTCCCGGGGTTTGGGTCGCTGGGGGGTCTGGTGCCAGAGGCTGTGGTCCCCACTGGGGTGGGGCTTTGGTGGCTTTCAGGGGTGACATCTGGTGGCTGCATGTGATACTTTGGGGGCCTGTGCCATGTGGAAGCACCCCCCCGAGGGGTCTTCTTGCGTGTTCGTTTATTCATTGTAAGCTGAAAGAATTCACAACATATTAGAATAAATCACACGGAGACAGCTGTATATCATACCTGGGCCCAGGGGAAGCTCTCTCATGTGGTAAGACAACACACACCGAGACAACTTCAGAGCTTCTCACTGAGGCCATTGCTTTTATTGAAACACACATGAAAATAGGCAGCGCCCTATCCACAGTTTTTTTCATAAATATGATTTCATACAGACTCTTCCGGCTTACCATATTTGGACAGCTATTGTCCTGCACCTGGAGAAGGGAGTCTGCTGATATGAGAAGGGAGTACTTGGCTAGTTAATCCTCCCACATTCTTTTCCGACCATTCTTCATTATTTCTCTACTTCACACTCAAGGCCAAGTTTGTGCAACAACACTTCTGCAGGCCACAATGTCTTATACTCACACACAGGTTATACATTTTATAACACACTGGTTATGAACATAATAATAATTAATGCACACACATAATATATCTCAACAATTTCCCCCTTTTGAAGTCACCTATGTGACTTCACCACTACTTGGAGATGCTAAATAAAAGATTTTAACAATCATTACAACCTGTGGAGCAGAAGGAAATGTTTGTCATAATGCTTTTTGACCCTGCCTCCAATGCCACGCCATGTGCCCAGGGACTATTGCCTGTCGGGCCTTTGTAGTCCCAAGGATTACAACCTTCTAAATATTGACAGGGAGTCGTGACCACTCTAAATGGAGGGTGTCGATCCGTGCTTTATTCCATAGTCTTTCAAATTTTGCCAATATAATATTCTACTGTCCTTCTGTTCCCTAGACAGTAAATAATTAGCACCCTAAAACGTTTTCACACCCTAACAAGTTTTCGCACCCTAGACAGTAATACATATCATACAAATTAAATTACACTTACGGGTTAATCTTTGTCCTCCTCCTCGTTAGCATCCACAGGTAACCATAATAGCTACAAAAACAGCAATGGAAATAAACAATGACATAATCAACCCTTTCCAGTGTCCAAACATGCCCGTCATCCAGTCTTCTAACGGATTGTCTATTCCTGAGTGCTCATGCATAGTGGTTGAAAGTGTTTTTAACCCTTCTAAAGCTTTTGAGACGGAACCATCAGGTGCAGTGTTGTTGGGAATAAAAGTGCAACACATATCCCCAAACATCGAACAGACGCCCCCTTTTTCTGCTAACAACATATCTAATGCCATTCGGTTTTGCACAGCCATGAGGGAGGTTGGTGCCAATTGTTCAGACAGGCCTTCTACAGCATCCCTTGTTAAGTTTGCTAGATGTAAAACATTGTAATGGATGTAGTTGATGCGGTCTATGTTTTTATTGGGAGTAACATGGAACAAAGCTGTTATAATGGGGATGTTTTCAAAGCCTGTTGAGACTTGATCCACTAATTTATATTCATTAGGTACGCCTCGAGGAACTCCTATTGCATCAATGTAAGTGGGTGAGTCTTTGCTTAAGTCAAAGGTGTTTGCGCTCCGTTTTATGATATGTCTACGCCTTCTCCTAGTTAAAGCTGTGCTTTGGGCGTGTGTTGAAGGAAGATACTTAAGGTCTTTTCCTAACAAGAGGAGAGGTGCCTGCAACCTAACCAAGGCACACACTCCAATAGTATTATTTTGGATCCTAGTCAGAAGGCGGTGTCCTCCACAATAATAATAAAGTCCTGATCTTGCCCAAGGACCTATCACTGAGCCTGACATCGTGGAGTTGCACCAATCGCGAGGAATCTGTCCTACATTTACCTGCGGGGTTTTGGAAGTGAAGTTAAAACAAGTGTATGTGCCATTTCTCCGTAGAGGGGTAAAAGGGCCAGTCCTGGTTTTGTTGGCAATGGGTGGAGCACTGCATTTTGATACTTTATTGTCTGGATGACTGGAGCATGCTTGGAAAGGCAGTTTAAAGAACAATCCGAAAATCAATGTAACAATGAAGAATGCTAAAACACCTATACCTACCATGACCCAACACTTAAGGGGCCTGGGTCCTAGATTTTCACCTCCCATTCGTTTCGAAGGTACCTGCAAAGGAAGATGAGGATTAACAATATGGTGAAACACAAAATACCTTTTTATTATAATTTACTTTTTTTAAAAAGTTCAGAGTGTTCAGTTCAGTTCTCGGTGGGAGAGCAGCTACGACCACCAGTGAAAGAGAGGAAAACTCAGTCACATCCGCCTCTTCTGTGTGATGTCCTGGTCTTCACTCACAGGTGTAGACTGACCTGGAGCTAAGTGGTCTCACCAGGGGATTATTCTGCCCCTATTAGGTGGGACCACTGATTTAACGGTGCACCTAAGGTGTAGACTAACCTTTAGGTGTAAATGAACGCTTTCTCACCCTAGGGGATTATTCTGCCTCTTGAATTGGTTGAGAAAGATCTTCTGGTGTGCTGGTGTTGTCCCTCAGGTTCTGCTGGACCTCTGGCAGCAATCTCTGGCTCCAATGATACCACACGTCTCCTTTGCCCTTGACCCTCGCCACATGTGAGGTTCTCTCTGTGACCTGGAATGGACCCGTCCACCTGGGCTCTGACCACTTCCTTTTGATCACCTTCAGCAGGACCCACTCAGCTTCGGAGGTGGTTGGCTGAGGTCCCTCGGTTGGTATCTCTGGAACCTGTTTTGAGAACTCTGTAACCAAAATTAAGTTGGTGTCTGAGGTGTCCTGCCAGTCCCCAGCTGCCAGAGAGCACTTTACACTCTTCTCAATTCCTTAGCTTGATACTCAGGATGCAAAGAAAGAGAATCATGAGGAACAGCTTCATCTGACAGTAAATACCATTCCACTTGGTCAGGTGTTAAATCAACTGTTGCAGCCACATAAATATTTTTGAATGCAATAAATCATGTCTTACCTTCTACTGTTTCATTAAACAAATCTGGTACCATTTAGTGTGACAATGGTCGTAGAACAGAGTGACATGGGGCGGGTCAGGCGGAGAGGTGTAGGGGCAGAGACTTTGAATCCAGGGTTTCCACAGCTGATACACCGAGAAGATGCTGCTTGGAGGTTCGGTCAACAGTGTCCAGTAAATGTCAGCATATGCCTCTGCAACTGGCTGTAAAAATATTGTCCATGCTGAAGCATTTGTCCACATGCCAAAGAGGAACCATGTGGAAAAGTTATCGTTAACCCATCAGTATCACAAAACACTGATGCTCCCAGCTTCACTAATAAGTCTCTGCTCAGCAAATTAGCAGGTGTGCTGGGTGAACGCACAAAAGGGCGAAACCTATCTGAACATGAAGAATTTATGCAGCCCCTGAGAAGCCCATCACAGAAACAGTCTTGGTAGAGAGCAGTGGTTTAGGAGGTTGCTGTGTTATGGTGGAATAAGTAGCTCCAGTGTCCACTCAAAAATTCAGACAGTTCTCTCCCACCTTTGCCGGCAACATGGGATCTGCTGTGCCCACGCTGCACAGTTGTAGCACACATCTCCCAGTGCCCCGCTGGCTCCACCCCTTCCTCTGGGTGCTCCAGACCATACACCGCGACCAGCTGATCACCAACATGCCATCCGCCTCCACAACCGGGGACACTGTACCCGGTTGTGATAATTTTAGTTACCTGTAACTTTTCTAAAACATTTATTTTTCATCTCAGAGTAAAAGGTTATTCAGGTCGTTTCAGTTATTCTATATCCAACTGTTAGGGGCAAAGTCAGGAAGGGCAGTTAGGTCTGTTCCTTAGATAACCATATCACCTTTGAACTCAAGAAGGGTTTTGGTCTTAAAACATAGAGTCTTTGCAGTTGAGATAACACTGCTTCAGTATACTGTTTCCAAGTTATAAATTGACTCTAGCAATGATGTGTTTGTTTTTGAATCATGAGAGACCCAATTTTAGGAAAAAGGAATGATAATTTTAGTTACCTGTAGCTTTTCTAAAACATTAACTTTTCATCTTAGAGTAAAAGGTTATTCAGGGCGTTTCAGTTATTCTATATCCAACTGTTAGGGGCGATGTCAGGAAGGGCAGTTAGGTCTGTTCCTTAGATAACCATATCACCTTTGAACTCAAGAAGGGTTTTGGTCTTAAAACATAGAGTCTTTGCAGTTGAGATAACACTGTCATTTGGATTGCATCATCCCACTGAACCTCTGTGTTATTGGAGAAAGCTGCAAAAACCAAAAAAAAATTCCACAACAGATAATACTGTCATGTTCTGGTATAAATACTGTGTGTAAATGTTGTTCGGGGGCTCTGTTTCATTGGCTAACCTCAGTGTCAGAGTCTTCAAACGCTGAATGTCTTTGAACCATAACACTTGTTACATTGAAAATACCAGTACTGACAAGAAAAAATGTCGGTAAATATTTCAGGAAACCTGGAAATTGTGGAATCTACCTCTAATAATTCACAAAAGTACAAAGACATCTTTAAAAGTAAGTAAGTATTCATCTTTAAGAAATCATTAAATGCATGTGAATGTTCTCTAATTTTGTTTATATATATTGTTTATATATATATATATATATATATATATATATATATATATATATATATATATATATATATATATATATTTGTTTCTTTGTCATAGAACCCACCGCTGATGACCTTGATGATTTCATCTTGACACAATCAAATTATGGTAAGTAAATGTTAAATGCAATAAAATATATATATATATATATATATATATATATATATATATTATAGTTAACCCTTGACAATGTTTCAATTTATAGATTTGATGAGAGAGGTAAACCCGAATGATCAAGTTGGAGGATTCAGCGGCTGGAATCGACAGTCAAAATTGAGAAGGCGAATTATTTCCAAACAAGAAAAACCCCCAACAACATCTGAACTTTCTTCTAACACAGAAATTAAAACTGATTCTTTGAATACTCCTCTGCCAATTATCATCATTTCCCCTGAAGACCCACCGGATAAGTTACCGGCACCACCAGAAAGTAAGTCCTAGGAACTATTTTTCTTTGAGAGTGAATGTATTTTAAACCTCAGATAAAACTGTTTACAGATTCGACTGAGAGCTCTGTGGAAGACACAGCTGTCGAGCAGCAAGGTAAGGAAATAAAAATTAAATAAAAACAATATATATATATGTATTTTAAGCATAGTTCAATAAAATGTCATATAAACCTGTTTACAGATACATCCAAAGATGCCACATTGAATCCGTCCACCAGAAGGTCGCTTTTCAAAGATCAAGACAGCTTTCAGAAGAGAGGCACCGTTTCAGTCCAACAAGAAGCGAAATCTGGAGGTTTTACTGCAAAGAATCGGAGTAAGATAAAAAAAAAAAACTTGTGTATTTTAAAAACTATTTTCGTTTTATTTATGAACGCTGTGCTGCGCAGCGTAAGATAACTTTTATCGTCTTCTGTTTTTACAGAATATTTAACCCCGGCCAAAAGACAGCGACTCTGCGCTACAAAGCAGAGCAATGCTAGTGAGTGGATTAATGAATGTTTTAATTCATACATACTGAATTAATTTGAATTCCCTTTTTTTTTCAGTTTTAATGTGATTATTTCAATATATATATACATATTTTTATTTTTGTTCATTCTCCTTACAGAGGTAACATTGATGATAGGACAGATTGGATACAGAAACGGACAGCGCAGGAAGACAGTCTCTACAGCCTCACGGAATCTTCGTAATAAAGCCTCCTCGTTAACGCTTCTGGAAGCATGTCAGATTCTGTTAAAGAAGCATTTTGGTGACATCAAGGTGTTTTTAAACTGAACTGATCACTGTGTTTTGTTTTTGTTTTTCTGTAGGTTAGTTTTATTTTTTATTTTTATTTTTTTCTTATGTTCATAGAAATGGATAACCGAATCAGACTTGCCCTGGATGAAATAAGAAATTTAGTTAACGAACTTAACGAAATTCCCGTTAATGCAGAAGTAGCAGATAACATCGTTTTAAATGCATCTCCTGCTAACAGTGAAAATGTAATAAATGAAGATCAGCACGGTGACTTTTTAAACGTAATCAATCAGGCTCTTGAAGATTTAAATAGAGCACCGTCTCCACTCGGCTTTCAGCAAAATAATTCACCTGACACTCATCAGAAAACTTCTACGTCACACGCCGCAGATCGGCACGGTGACGTTTTAAACGTAATCAATCAGGCTCTTGAAGATTTAAATAGAGCACCGTCTCCACTCATCATTCAGCAAAATGATTCACCTGACAGTCATCAGAATCCTTCTATGTCACACGCCGCAGATCAGCACGGGGGTCATTTCAATACGGAAGTAGCGGTTAGTTCTGATCAAATAGGACGAAACCCTCCAGCCGTGGTTGAATGTGAACATTTTAATAACCATGAAATAAGGAGAGCTTTTACCATACTGCCGCCCTGTCCAAGTAACGTTCCAGATTTAGCCGCATTCTATACAAACATCATGCGTATTCTCATTGAATTAGCCGACGCAGCAAGATCTTTAACCAGATTTAACGACGTTGTGCAGCTGGAATTAGTGGGTGAAAATCTCAATCGTCACATCACATTTACTGTTACAGATAATGGAAATATGATCCTGCCTGCTTTCGAAAACTTCCTCGACGATTTAGTACAATCGAATGCAAATATATCTGTAGATAATAACATGGAATTTGTTCTTCAGGTTGTTAATGACCCAGCAGGAGGTTCTAAGCGTAAAGCTGCAGGAACGTTAGACTGTGAACTGTTTAATAAGAAAATGCGTCATTTGTATATTATAAACAATACCGGTAATCAGTTATGTTTTGCAATCAGCCTCGCACACGTCTCTGATCCTGAGCTCACGGATCACCGTGCTGTAGAACTGGGGAGGAGATGGCAGCATCAGGCAGGCCTCGACGAGCAAACAGCAGTTACTTTTAGTGATATTGGTAAATTTTAAACCATTCTGAAGAGAAAAATTGTAGTGTTTCACAGAACCACGGGCTCTACTGCTCTGTGTAAATTTGAGACCAGTTTCCCTGATCATTCAAACCCTGTGTTTTTGCTGTTATTTCAAGGTCATTACTATGGGATAAAAAATGTCAAAGGTTTTATGGGGTGCAGATATATTTGTAATTACTCTTACACCAGCTATTAGAATGCAAACACACACCATTGTGAAGGTTATTGTCCAATGTGTCGAACATATAAATGTATGCAAGAAATTAGCAATCCTGTAAGCTGTGCAGGTTGTCAAAGAATCTGTCGTAATTCCTCATGTTTCAGCAGACACAGGGAACCGCGCATCAGAAATAGTGCTGAAAGGCCTATGAGTGACTGTGAGTTGGTAAAACTGTGTAAAGTATGCAAACGGATATACGTTATTCCAATCAGTAAACCGAATAAACCACACGTGTGTAATGTAAAATGCAGTATTTGCGGTGAAAATGTACCTCCCAGCCTAGACATTACATGCGATGATCATAAGTGTTACATTCAGCCTTGCAGTGCAATTAATCAGCTTGATGATAAACTGATTTTTTATAATTTCGAATGCCTCGTCAATGAGAGCGGCGTGCATACCCCCTTTCTGGTCTGTGCTAAAACGTTGAAAGGTGATAAATGGTACGCTTATGGACTGAATTGCACCCAAAAATTTCTCCTGCATTTCAGGAGGCCAAAGTACAGAGGCTTCACCTTAATAGCGCACAATGCGCGGGGGTACGATGGTTACCTGATCCTTACAGCAATGCTGCAGTTAGGGATTAAACCTCATCTCGTCATGGTAGGAAGTAAAGTTCTCTGTTTAACCGACCCTGATTACAGGATAAAATACATTGACAGCTTGTCCTTTATGTGTATGAAGCTTAGCGCCATGCCGAAAGCGTTAGGCTTTACCGATCAAAGCAAGGGTTTTTTTCCCCACCTATTTTCCTCTGAACAACGTCTCCAGTATGTGGGGCCTTTTCCTCCTCCATCCTGCTACGCTGTAGAACGCACGAGTGTTCAAGAACAACAGGTGTTTAGCAGCTGGTACAGAAAAGCGAGCAAAGAGGTCTTTGACTTTAAGAAAGAAGCTATTCGTTATTGTAAAAATGACGTTGAAATTCTTTCTCAAGGATGCTTAAAATTCAGAGACAAGTTCTTTAAGGAGACAAGTGTGGATCCGTTTAAAAGTATCACAATAGCATCAGCCTGCCTGAAGGTTTTTGTAACCAATTTCCTTCCTCCTCAAACCTTAGCCATTCCATCACCTCTGGACTACAGACGTAGCAGTAAAACGTTCTCCAGCGCGTCCATTCAATGGCTCGGCTGGATTGCAGACAGCAGAGCCAAATTTATCGAGCATGCATTAAATAGGGGTGAAAAGAAAATCGGCCCATATTCAGTGGATGGGTATGCAGAGATTAACAGCGTCAAAGTTGCGTTTGAATTTTACGGCTGTTTTTTCCACGGCTGTAAAAAGTGTTACATGCCTCATGACAAGTGTCCGTTGAGAGGGGTCGCATTTGAACAGTTTTACGCAGCCCCTGTTGAGAGAAGCAAGGTGTTACAAACTGTGTACGGCCTTCGTCTCGAAGTCATATGGGAGCATGAGTGGATTGAAATGAAAAAATCCGACCCAGGGGTGATCAGCCTTCTTGAGAAAGTTAATGCACCCGAACTGCTATCCCCCCGGGGTGCTCTTTATGGTGGACGCACCTGTCCTATGAAGTTGAGGTACACAGCGGGACCGGATGAAACTGTACACTATGTGGATTACACATCTCTGTACCCTTATGTAAACGCCAACTGCGTTTTTCCCCTCGGACACCCCACCATCATTTACAAAGATTTTGATGACCCCAGCAGCTACTTCGGTATAATCAAAGCTGTGGTCTACCCACCACGTAACCTGTTGTTCCCTGTTTTACCTTACAGAACATCCCAAGGTAAACTTGTGTTCACTCTCTGCCGCACATGCGCTGAAATAAATAACCAGTCAGGTCCCTGCATGCATAATGATGAGGACAGAGCTCTGACGGGTGTATGGGTGAGTGTAGAACTCTGTAAAGCGTTGGAGTGTAGGGATCGTCTTGCTAAAATCACAGAGGTGTGGCATTTTGAAAAGAGAAGTGATACAATCTTTAAAGGTTACATTAATTGCTTTTTAAAGGGTAAGCAGGAGGCTTCAGGCTATCCGTCTGAAGCAGTGGATCAGGAGAGTAAGTCAAAGTATATAAGCGACTACAAACTGCATCAGGGCATCCAATTAGACCCTGAGAAAATCGAGGTGAATCCTGCCAAAAGGCAGGTTGCAAAATTGTGTTTAAACAGTTTTTGGGGGAAATTTGCGCAAAGAAGTGATCTGTCTCAGACCACAGTCATCACTAACCCTGAAGACTTTTTCAGCTTCATGTTCTCGAGTAAATACAGGGTTAACTATTTTCATTTTTTCAACCCTGAAATGTGTGTAGTGCAGTGGAATTTCAGTAAACGTGTCATCTCTCCTCCAAGTGAGGCAAACAATGTGTTTATTGCAGCATTTACCACTGCTTATGCACGTTTAAAACTTCTCAGCAGCATGGAGAAGTTACAGGACAGATTGATTTATATTGACACGGACAGTTTGATTTATGTGACAATAAGTGGTGAAACTCCTCTGGAATTGGGGAATTATCTGGGTGATCTTACTGACGAGTTAGATGGTGACAGCATTTCGGAGTTTGCATCGACAGGACCCAAGAGTTATGCATACCAGACCAAAAACCGTAAAAATGTAATGATACGTGCTAAAGGCATCACTCAGACGCATGAATGCAGCGAGAGGGTCAATTTTGACAGCAACAAAGGGCTGGTCGAGGGCTACTTACAGAGGTCAAGTGAGGGTGTCATTGAAATCCCTCAACACACGATCAGGAGGGATAAAAAGAGATTCCGTTTGACAAACGCGACATTTCTTAAAAAGTTTCGATTGGTCTATGATAAGAGACGTCTTTTTTCTGACGGGACAACTCTGCCTTTCGGTTATTAGAGTTGAAGAAGAAATAAAATAAAAAGTCACATGGATTTACAGGAGATTGATTTTGATCCTAGATTTAGAGCCCCTTTCTCATGTATGATAGTTGGACCCAGCGGCTGCGGGAAAACTTTCTTTGTAAAAAGTATTTTACAAAACTGTAATCATGTCATGGATATTGTTCCAGAAAATATTGTATGGATTTACACATCTTTTCAACCCATGTATGCTGAATTGCAGAAGATGAATAAAAATATTACCTTTGTGGAAGGATTGCCTCATTCTTTTGAAGATGAAAACCTGTTTCCTCCTGATCAGAATCATTTGATCATTCTAGACGATGTTATTGCTCAAGCCTCAGATGATGAAAACGTGATGAAAGTCTTTACCCAGTTTCGTCACCATCGTAATATGAGTGTTATGATGTTGACTCAGAATGTATTTCATCAGGGAAAGTTCAGTCGCACTATTAGTTTGAACTGTAATTATATGGTGTTGTTTAAGAACCCGAGAGATAAGCTGCAGCTGAATATACTAGGCCGCCAAATGTTTCCATCTCAAAAGGATCTCTTCTTGGAGAGTTTTGAAGACGCAACGAGAGAAGCTCATGGATATTTAATCATCGATTTTACGCCTACCTGCCCAGAACATTTCAGACTGAGAACGGGCATACTTCCTCAGCAGTGGCCTGCTGTGTACATGCCCAGAACAAAGTAAGTCATCATGTCTGCGCGTATAAAAAGGAATTTACCATTATTCAGAGCTTTGTACCAGGCCTGTCCACAGAAACGTAAAGATATTCTCGCACACTGCTCTCCCGACTTTATTCAGGCTCTGTGCGAGATTGCACTGAATATCCTAAAAGGTAACATTAAACTATCACCCTCTCAACACCGACAATTGAAGAAACAAAGAAATATCATCAGATTGTTGGGTGATAAAAGAACCGGGATAAAAACTAAACAGTTAGCTCTCAAAAAGCAACGAGGTGGTTTTATTCTCCCCATCTTAACGGCTCTTGCACCCTTGATCGGTGATCTAGTGGGTGGAATCATCAGGAGATAATGTCTCTCAGAACATCGCAGAAGATGTTTCTCGTTTCACCTCATCAATTCAAGCGTCTGACCCAGTCAGGCACGTCCATCAGACAGACGGCGGAGGAGAATTTGGATGCTGAAATGAGAGCGATATTAAACGAGCCAGGTTTGACTTCTTATGAAAAAATCAAGAGATACGATGCTCTTCTCCAGAGGTATCTGACTTTACTTAAGCAAGGTGTTAAAGAAGAAAAACAGCGGGTCAGTTTAACACTGCAGCGTGACACAGAGGTTCCTGAACATGAGCGGTCCCAAGAAAAACAAGGCCCAGGGCAGGACGAGGCCCCTAAGGATCAGGTTCTTACGGAAGTACTGAAAAGCCTACCTAAACACAACCGTAAAAATGCCGAGTACATTTTGAAGAAATTATCTGAAAGAAGTGAGAGTTGGACTTCTCGAGGTGAATTTGTATTTAAAGGAAATGTTATAAAAGGGTCCCACATGATTGATTTGTTGAAAAATCTCATGCTTCCGTTTAAAAAATCTGGAGCATCACAAACCCGAGGATGGTCTGACTTTCTACACACCATGTCAGAGGTAAACATCCCTATATCTTCAGTCATTAACCCTTATGCTCGTGAAGAATATAGACGTTTCAAAACAGAGGGTACATCGATTGAAAATGGGGGTACACCCCCCAGCGTTAAGCAGAGAAGAAAAAGAAGAAGAAGGCAGATAACTCATTCTCCCTACTGGTCGAGATCTGAGCTGGAAGATCCAAAAAATGCTGATGGGAGATCAAAAAGGTCTCTTCGTAAGACGACACAAGCGTAGATGATCAGCGTGGTGGTATGAGGCAACGGGTTTCTGAAACGCATTTCCAATCTTACATTTCCACTGGAAACTGGAGATAGAGCATCTGTGTCCTCGCCCGGGTTAAGATTAAATGTGAATAGAGAGTATCCTTGATTAAATTCCTGACGTGTTATACTCAGCGGAAGATCTTTTAGATGTCGTCTTGTAGCCGTAAACAAGTTGTAATACTCTCTCACTGAATGACCTTGGTTAAAATTGGGCTGGAAGGCTTTAGCAGGAATTTGTCTGCCATCCTTACACAAAGCTAAATATTCCATATCAAAATGATTAAAGTCAAACGGATTGAGATTGCGTGTTCCTGTAAAAGCATTATGATCCAGTAACGCAATCACCACATACTTGGGAAAGACGCCTAAGAAAAGATTCTCTTGGTTGCATACCCTTGAATTTTCAGGGATGGAATATGTTTTTACATTCACACGTGAAAGTGGATACAGAGCATTTGCCTTCATTAAAGCTGAAGCGTGCCCCAGTCGTACAGCTGGAGAGACAGTAACTTTTTTGATAAAAAGAGATGCTCCTAATATCCTGAGTTTGTAAGTGGAGTCTCTTGCTGCCATGAGACAAAAGGCATCGTTGGCTCTTGTAAGTTTAATTTTGAGGTCAACAGAGTTTAAAAGAAGTCTCTCACAGAAAAATATGTCTGCATGCAGGGAGATGTACCTCCCTGGAATTTGCCATAAAGCCTGCTCTGCTGTTAAGACCTTGGTTAGGGCCGTTAGTTGTAACAATAGAGTTCAGAGCACCTGCAGTGTCTTTATAAAAAAAACCAGAGCTAAACTGGGTTGCTAAAGAATCCTCAGAAAAGTTTAACAATGTCTCAATCATGGCTCTATACGGATGTGTAGCGCTGGATTGTGAAATCATTCAATCTCCGAGAGTGATGTCACACTGACTGAAGATGGTGTTTAACGGGTAGTTGATGAGCCCTACAGGTGCATCATCTGGCAGGTTTGTTTCATCCTCGTTAGTAATTTTCACTCTGAGATGCAACAGCGTATCGTTGAGATCCAGATACTTTTCTCCGTCTCCCGGAATGAAAAACTCGATCGGCCCTCCATCAGTGATTGCTGATAAAGGCTGGATCTCGGTGTAAATTTTATCTTCGATCGATAGCTGTGTCATCGGGGAGGAAAATAAGTCCAACTCTGCCAGCGTGCACTCTGATGATTTGTTATGTAAAAGAGCTATTATTTAAATATATCAAAACTTGCGGAAGACTTCCTTCCTCTTCGTTTGTCTGCTCTGACTGATCTCCTTTTTCGCGTTTGTCGTTATTTTTTAACCGTCCTTAAACGATCACCAGGGGGTCTTGTTCTGGGTCTTTTGGATAAAACCATAATTCCTGAACCTTCTTGACCGTCAGAGGAGGGTAGATTTATCCTTATTTTTTTAATTTTTGTATTTAATATTAAAAAACAAAACAACCAAAAAACAAAATCAGATAAAATGCAGATTAAGGCAGATGAATTCAAACACTACTAGCTTTTAAACAACACTTTTGGGAAAGGTTACTATGTTCCTACTTTAATTGTATTTAATAGTAAAAAGAAAAAAGAAGAAACATATAATGCAGATTAATTAAAGTACTGGAATACTAAAAAAAAAAATGATACAACAAGTCATCAAACATGTGAGATCAGTTTGTCAGTCCATAGCACTCTGAAACAGAGTTAAGTGGTTTGAGATGTTTCTCATCGACCATGCGATCATAAACGTGCGGTATTGCACTGTGGATGCCTTGTACCGATTTCAGTTCATATAAAACCGTCTTGCAATTGTCTTCACTCTGAAGTCATCCGCTTGTATGCGTCGAAGTACCAGACGATTCTGAATAGCAGGAACAAGTTTGGGGGTTACGAGTCGTCGTACGATGTGTTGAAAGTTGACTTGGTAATAATCCTCCCCCAGTACTTCCAGGCAATGGTGTTGACGCTGGCTCAGGTGGTTCGTTATACATCCATAGCAGGTTTCTCTGAGATAGTTCAGAGGTTATGTTGAATAAATGAAGTATCGCTGTTTTCACCGTATTGATGAGGGTGGTTGAGAACCAACCGTCAATTTCGTCCTCCTGGTTACTCTCATCCTCTGCTGAAGGCTGAGGGTCCTCCATCATTTTCAAGGTTTGTGTAGGGGCTTCGGTAGAGTGTGAGTAGCCGGTGGCTACCTCCTCCTCCACAACCACCTTCATGTCTTCAGGCAGGTCATTCGCGTCTACAGACTCAGTCATGAATAGCGGTGATGGTGAGCAGAGGTCTGGAGAAAGCAGTAGATATTTCATGTTGTATCCTGTAGGTGATGCAGGACTGGAGTGGTTCTCTGAGAATGAGGATGTTGAGGTGGATGGTGAGAAGAGGTCAGGGGAAGGCGGATGATATGGTCCAATGTTGAAGCTTTCATCGTACTCAGGAGAGAAGTGGATCTCTGCTCGGTGGTTGTAGAGATCCCTGTATGGTGTCGGTCCACTCATTCTCATGATACGATTCTCAGTGTCTGTGAGCTTGCAGTTATCCCCCTGTATATATATCATAGGAAGGGGTGTGTCCTCAGAAGAGGGTTCGTTCTAAACGTAAAACAGGAAACGTCAGGGTTTTTTTCACTGACATGACATCGATCCAACTTCGTGACTTGTGGAATAGGTCGGAAAGACAATATCCAATTTCACTCATCTTCTCTGCCCAAGCTTCAAACGGCAGAGCCAGCATTGTCTTGAATACGCCGCAGTCCTGATTGAAAGCCTCCAACATAAACAGATCTGAGGGACTCGTCCGGTTGTTCCTGCGTCTGCTTGCCCGAAAAGACCAGTGGCCATTTGCTGTGGTTTTTGACCCCCACATTGCGCTAAAGAGAGGTTCTCTTTCAGCTATTTCAACATCGGATGGTATATGAAACATTCTCGTCCGTTTTACAGGTCGAGGAGACAGTTCATTTTCTTCCTCCCTCTCCTGCCTTGAGACTGTTTCAGGGCTATCATTAAGGTGCGGGATTGCAAGCCTTAACACAGCCCAGTCGCTGTGGGTGAGAGTACACAGAGCCAGTGATCCATTAAATACCTCATCTTGATCCAATTGATACAGGCAAAGCTCTCCTATTTCATACATGAAAATATAACCCCAGCTGCCAACCAGGCCATATGGCTCCAAAGACCATTCTTCCTGCAGAGTGTCGAACGGGGGTCTTTGTACCCTGCAGATGTAGTATGTTGATTTCTTAGGAGCATTCAATTCACGGGATGAATACTGGTTTCGCACAGAACTGACATACCTCTTGGCCGACCCGAGGTCTGATTTTCAACCATGGTTGTTGAAGTTGATGTTGGATCCTCATCATCGGTAGAGTATGTCATGACGGGAATTCCGATAGGTATCTCCGTTGAGGAAGTATATGATGCAGTTGCTTGTTCATCATCATCATCTTGGCACGCGTTGCGTTTCTCCTCCGCTTGACGATAAATTCTCTTAACTCTAGCCATTGTTGAACGGGTGTTCTTTTTTCCAACAAATGCTGCATGTAAAGTGCAGAGTTTTATCTCTGTATTTAAAGTAAACACTAAAGCACGCCCTATTGTTTTCATTGGGTTATTCAAGGTTTAACGATGCTTACAAACACACCCCCTCTATTTTTAATTGGTGCTGATGCCAAACAGTTTCCGATAATACCATATTTGTCTTGTTCTATTTATAACAAACACACCCCTGTGTTTTAATTGACTCATTTAAGGTATCGCCCCTAATGACGACAAGCAATCAGCATCCACGGTTACGCCCCCTTGGACACACCACCTGCTTGACCACGTGACCTCATGCCCACATGGCGCCAGCCGGAAGTCCCACCCTCACCGGAAGTTCCAACCCACCTGTCAAAAAGTTTGATGAAAGGGTGTACTTAAATTCTCTGATATACATATATAGCTGGACATACATTTGGTAGATGTTGTTGCTTTTAGCAACATTCTCATAACTTTGTTGTTGTTTTGTAGTGTCTGCCAGAATGATGGAATCACACTCCATTATGAATCCAGCAGACGTAGAGATGCAGAAGGTGGTGGTTGCTGATCTCATCCGTTTGTCTCCAGATGAGCGGGATGCTTTAAGTCAGTTTGTCCTTGCTGCTTGTGATAAAAAGATTCAAGAATTACTTGACCTAATTGGAAATCCAACTAGAGAGATTCTGATTTCAGATGTTGTTGGTAGGCTTACCTTGTTGTATCAGCAAAAATCACAACTGGAAGCTAAAATATATTCTCAGTTACAGGCTGACCATCTGATGACTCTTCAAAGAGAGAATGCTGCAAAGCTTGAGCTCTCAAAAGCTGAGGAGAGGATGGAGAAAGCTGAAGCAAAGTTAGTGGACCTGAAGGCAGATGAGCTCAAGGAGCTTCATCCCAAAAGCAGGAACAAACCCCCACTGTTCAGGTACCCAATTTGCATTTTCACTCACAGCAGCTGCAGCAGCCGCAGCAGGGGGCAGACTCAGACAGCAGGCATCCAGCACCTAGGTCAGAGTCTCCCCCTCCTAAATTTAGCCAAAGTGTCCAACTTACTTCCACAGACCTTAACAGAAATGTTGGAAGTCAGATGGTCTCCAGTGGTTTCCTGCCAAATTCCATTGCAGTGAACAACCACCAAGATGACCCAGTGCCGGACTCAGCGTGCACAAGTGGCCCGATTCAGTGGGAGGAGCACCCTTCCAGCCTGATCGGCACCCCTCTCCTTTTTGACTCTGTGTCGACCCCTAGGGACCAGGAGAGAAGCACATGGTTCTCAAGTGACTCAATCCAACCTGACCCCCCACCACTTGCACGAGTCCATTCATTACAAAGCTCTCATTTAAATCATGAGAAAACTTGTTTCCTTCCCCAGAGGTTTTATCAGGATCTTCCACCATTTCATGAACTTAACCAGCATGACTTCTCAGATGGACGTGGTCCACCTTGGGAGCATCATGTCCGTTTCAAACAGCTTGAATCCCTTGCTAAAGACATAGAAGTTTTTGATCCAGGTAGCCAGGAGTCAAATATTGATGCTTACCTGTTTGAGGTTGAACATTGTCTTCTGGACTTGTGTTTTCCTTTTGATTGTGAGAAGCTGAGACTTATTTCGAAAACAACAGCTAAGAGTGTTCATGTGTTCATAAAGACTCTTCCTCCAGAAATTAGTGACAGCTATCCAGCTCTCTGCCGGGCTCTTAGAGAAGAGTTATATGTTTACAGAGATGAAGCCGCTGTCACTAGTAATGCTTTGACAGTTTTGCAAAAACAGTTCGAACCTCCCAGAGAATATTTCCACCGTTTGAAGACAGCTTATTTTCAGGGATGTTATACTCCAGTTCTTGAAGAAGACCACACGTTTAAGTCGTTGTTTCTTCACAATCTCCATGTTAGCGTGCAGTATGACGTGACCATGCATTGCATAACAGAGAATCTCTCTATGCAGGAGACTCGTAGGTATGCTCAACTTGTGTGGGAAACACGTGTCCGTTCAGACAGAGCAGAAAAAGGCAAAGTTAGAGTGTTAAACATTCAAACTCAGAACAGGCCTAAGAAGAGGCGCAAAGTAAGTCCCCAAGTGATGCAACAGAACCAGGGGGGTGGTAACTGGCGTCAGCCAAAAGACAAGCCACCAGTTAAAGGACAAACACCTTTTCACAGTGCAACATCGAACTGTAAGGTTGGTGGTAAAGAGTGGAGCCACTCCAAAGATGTGATCACAGAGGAGGAGTTTGAGATGATCTGCAGGCGTGTTATAACTGAGGTAACGGCGTTCCTAAAAGACATGGCAAGCCTGTAAAATCTATCAAACAAGGTATGAAGATGGTAAATAATTTCCATCACCCTATATTCTGTTTTAATCTTTTTCTTTCTTATGGTTTGAACTTCAGACAGTAAGGTTTAAAAGCAGTATTATTATGGTGTGAAAATTATTACGTGACTTTTGTTTTTGTCTCTATTAAAACATTTTATTAGTATTAGTCTCTGCCCAAGCCTGCCTCACTCCTGTCCAAACACTAACCTCTGAACCAAAATGAACTGTTGAACTCTGCCTTGCTACAGGAACCCAGTGACTCTTTTCACATGGCTGAGGACGGATTGTTAGCCCCAAAGACTGGATCTCATCCCATTCTTCGGAACTAAAAAGGGGGGATGTTGGGACCATACAGCCATGGGTTTCAACACTAAAACTCCGGTACATACTTTCCTAGAACTTTTCAAAATAAAGTGCATTAACCTTCTTCCAGCACAGCCAGGAAAGGGGGTAACTGCGGACTTCCTGTGGCGCCATTATTCAAATAAAAGCCCCCACCTTTCCACAAGTCTTTCTCTTCCACACGGCCTTCCATAGGAACCGGTTAGGAGGGAAACACAGCGCGCTGAGGTCTTTTGCTGGCAAAAAGACATAAATTCAAATGGATCCGAAGCCATACAATCACCGATCATATGCAAAGTTAAGTAGAATGAAATGCTGTCTGTGTATCCGGTATTTTCATTCATGAACGGGGAAATTAAGGTGTAAGATTTGCTTACATTTTCTCTTCGAGGCCCCACAGAAGCAAACGGTGTTCGAGAGAAGCCCCGGTGGAGAAGCTGTTTTGACAAGCCGAGTCTGGAGGAAAGACTACGGCCCGCAACCGTGTTTACGGTAACGAACAGCTGGTCACCTTCTGATCGGGAGAAACTGAGGAAGTTAGCGGGAAGCTAACTCTTTGTTCACGACGGATATCTTCTTCAAACTTCGCCCTTGGACAACATTCCCTCAACAGGTTCAGAGGTTGGGTTTGGGCAGATTAACAGTTAGGATGAAATAATCTGAACGTTTTCATTCTATGAAGTTTGTTTTGTGGAATTTGGCGATCTTTAGCGCTAGTAGGCTAGCTACGGCCGGCGCCGGTTCCGTGTTCTTTGTATGTTTTAAAGCTAAGATAAACTTTATTTAAAGGGTGGTTTTAACCAGAACATTGCTCATAACGTGCTGTCCACGCTTATGCATTTTAACCCTGGTATTTTAAAGGTATGTGTTGATTCTGGCGCTAAGCTATCTTCTAGCTTAGCACTTTAGCTAGCTTCTTTGTTAGCCCAATGGCCAGCCGGTAAGAACAC
This sequence comes from Girardinichthys multiradiatus, assembly GCF_021462225.1. Taxonomy (NCBI): domain Eukaryota; kingdom Metazoa; phylum Chordata; class Actinopteri; order Cyprinodontiformes; family Goodeidae; genus Girardinichthys; species Girardinichthys multiradiatus. The sequence continues at coordinate 97,996 of NW_025917681.1, read as the reverse complement.
GTGTGCTAGCATTAAGGCTAGTCAACAGGAAGGTTGTTAGTTTTCAAGCTAGTGAATAATAGTCCCTGAACATCATTTGCTAGAGTTGATAACTAAGTAAACACCATTAAGCCCCATTTCTCCAGAAAGATTTGGCTATTTTCCAAAATACTCAATAATATTTTCCCAAATATTATTTTAATAAATAAAGGCAGTTAATTAGACACCGTTGAGAATTAGTCATCCAGGAGGTTGGTTTTATTCAGCAGATCATTATTTAAAACATTATTTTATTAAAATAATATTTAATCTGATCTTGCATTGTGAAGGGTTGTCTAAATGTTGCTGATTATTTTCTAAGTTAGTTCCAAAACTAACTTCACTTCACTTCCAGATTCTTCAAGATAATCCTTGGTTGTCAAACATAAACATTGCATGGTAATGTTGCATCACTCTTTTTGGTCATGATTTCCAATCATCTTTAATCAACTTGTTTATATTGTACATAGCCCATTAGTCTTCATTATTCTTTAATTCTGCTTGGTAGTTTAGTTGGATTGTTTTAGCATAGTAAAGAGTTTGTTGATTGAAATGTGTTTGACTTCGAGTTGACTTATTTTTGTTAATAAATTCTTGTATTTTAGAAATTGTGTGAATTCCTTCCATATGTGTGCAAAGTTTATGCTGTTCAATAATGCCAGAGCTCGTCTCACACCTTTCTATTCTGTCCTAATACCATCGCCTTAACGGGGCTGGTATTCACAGGACAATCGTTAACAGACCGGAATATTATTTGGTAAAATATTAAATTATTAATATTAAAATATTAATATTAAATATTACATAATATTCTCAGATTCATATTTACAATACCCTAATAATTTAGAACTTAGTTATATTAGTTTATTTACAAAATGAGTTCCATTATCTGACCTTATAATCTGTGGGATACCATATGTTGGGAAGAAATGTGTAACTAGGTTAATCTATTACCATTAGACAATACTTCTTCCCTTGTGTTTGCAACAAATTATGCATGATCTGCAAAAAATTCTTTGCATAGTCAGAAAAATTTATAGTGTAGGATTAATGCTTTACCAGATGGGACATATTCCCCCTTTGACACATGGGTCTTCCCAGTTTCTTCATTCCAACCCATATTAGCGAACCTTAAACTGCAAAGCTGTTAACATGCACCTACCTCAGAAACAAGCTGCTTCTTAACTCTCCTGAAAACTCAAAGTTTTAATCAATCTGGGATTTAGAAACATTATTCTAAACATGGATTATTGTTTCATGCAACATATAAACAAACATTCATTCCAACAAATCAAACAAAACATCAAAGACAAACAAATAGCCAAATTTGAAGCTTCAAGAATTAAAATAAATTTTTAACAATCTCTTTTCAAAATATGTTTTTTCAACCATATCTTTTAATGCTATAATTGATCAATTTTGTTATGACAATTTTCAGGATCCTTTTTTAAGATGAGTGCACAAATTATTTAGAATCAGAAATCAGAAAAGCTTTATTGCCAAGTACGTTTTTGGACATACAAGGAATTTGTTTTAGAAGCACAGCAACAGTTTTCTCTTAAATGAATCCAAATTCACTAATGCTGAAACCTTTTGCCAATTCTTTGTACTGTAACTCTGTAATAATAATAACTACAATCTTGAGAGTTATTGTTATAATTCTCTTTTTGTTTGGCTCAATTTAATCGCAGCTGCATTCAAGAATGTTTCTGCTTAGGTTAAATGCAAAGAAGTATTTTAAGCCGGCATTGAAATTTTATAGTATACCCAAGCAAAACAAAAACTGCAGTGTTTGATTTAATCAGAAATTAAAATAATAAGCTTGAATCCAAATTGGACTTTTTTCCACATAGTGTTTTAAAGGGAAGACACATAATTTTCCTTAATTTGGCTATTTAAATTTTGAGAGTTGGGGAGAAAATTATTACTAGAACCCCTCCTTAATAATCCAAATGCTGATAAATGTTCCAATATTTGAGTAATTAGTAATCTGAAATTACTTTGTGTACCTTTGTACTCCTATGTATTGTTTTAATCTTTAAACCTTAAGAAATCAAACAAGGAGACTGGAGTTTGAGCCGACCATCCTCTTTATTGTTGAGAGAGCCTTTATTTGTTTTTCTTCTCCTAAAATGAACAATGATGTTAACTTTTTGCAGATTGAAGAGAGGAGTGGCTAAATATTACCTGACCTGTTAGTGTATTATTTCTGCTTGGACAATAATCAGACTTAAAAATCACTTGTTCACAGCTCCTAATTTACCTCAGATCATATTTGCTCCTACCCCAGTTCATAAGAAGCTTCAGACATCATTATGCTAAAAAGCCAAAAACAAAACAAAAATACAGATCTGTTTTAAAATAAAGAAAAAGCATGCTTAAAAAACTTGGTACTGTGGTGGAAAATAACTGCGGTTCTGAGAGCCTTTTCTATGCAGTCTTTTAGGAAACATGAGAATAGTTAAATTTTTGTGTGGTACCACTGTCCAATCAGAATCTTTCTTACCTTCAAAAATAACCCAATTTGTCCAGTAAAGGTTTGTTTTGCCAAGGTAAATGTGTTTCACAAAACCAATTACTCTCAAAAGTTCTAAACGTTTTTCAAATCCGTATTTTATTTTATTTTTCCATCGTTTACGTATTTCTTGGGCCCCCTTCACATAATTTTCCATAAATGTTCAATGACCTCTTCACAATATGCGCACAAAATCCGCTTATCACTGAATTTTCTTTGTCTAAACAACACAGTGCATTTATTCATCCGCAATGGCAGACCGCCCTCTGGTGATTTGTCCCAGTCACACACATACAATCAGTCAGTCAGCGCTTGTCACAGTCAGTGTCGTTTAATATCAGCAAAAACACTTAATATTCACATTTAGTCTGTAATCCGCCACACAGACACTTATCCATTTCACCCGACAGTCAATTTAACCCAAATGATCTAGTTCAGTCACGCACAAACATTCCAGCTCGGGCTTCCTCAATTCAACAACACTATCATTTACAGACACTCGCACACAAGAACTGCATAAATATGCAGAAACAATCCACTACAAGCCACTTCACCCTATATACAACAAATGCATGTTATTTTCGCTTATGTAATTAACAATCCAACCGCATTTTTAAGAGGGGGACTTTAACTCTACACACACAACCAGTTGTGTAATTCTTCTGTGTGACCACTAGATGGGGACTTTAACCCCTGTAACATTTCGTAGGGACTCTAACCCTTGTAAAATTTCTGAGTGAATCATTCACCTGTTTTCTTTAAAAAAATCTGATAAATTACTCGTCTGGCCTCTAACCAATGCCAATTATTCGTGCCTTGCCAGTTGCACGGGACGCAAACCCAGCAATATCTCATTAATTCGTCAACTAATGAGTGGAGCAGCCACGCTCAGCAATAAAAGGACTTCAACCTTTTTGACCTTTGACCCAGGGGACTTCAACGCCTGGTCTCATCTCAGATTTTCATATCTGACTCCATTTTAACACATTCAGTTAATGTACACTCTTTAACAGTTTTAGAGAGTAATAACAAATCAGAACCACTGAGACCTGGTCTAATTTGGCCTACACATAAATGAAATCGGAGAGTTTAATGAAAAAGGCTCTGCCTCACCTTTTGACGAATAATTATGGGCGCCCTGGTCTCAGAGGTTTCCGTCTGTCACACTCTCTCTTTGTCCAAATTCACCAATTGTTGATGCACCCCCCCGAGGGGTCTTCTTGCGTGTTCGTTTATTCATTGTAAGCAGAAAGAATTCACAATGTTGTGGAATTTTCTTATCAAAGTGGGTAGAAGTTGACTCATAACAAGAGAAAATCCGGACTTTGTCTTATAAGTTTTATTCAAAGGCATTCAGCGTTTGAAGACCCTGACACTGAGGTTAGTCAGTGAAACAGAGCCCCGATCAACATTTACACACAGTATTTATACCAGAACATGACAGTGTTATCTCAACTGCAAAGAGTTTTAGAAATATGGCCCCTAGACCCTCCCCGGGTCAGAGTTAACAAAGTTATTTATGAGGGCACCCATCTACCTTCCCTTGAAATATACACTTCAGGAAGTGTTAACCATAAAACTCTCCAGCATTTGAATTTAGAGTCCATCTGCTCTAAATAACAAAACACTAATAAAACACAGAGGTCAGAGGAGAGAGGTGAAGGGAATATCAGAGCACTTTAAAAGAATTTTCCATTACACTCCTTTCTTCTGATTACAAGATAATCACATAACTAAAAGAAAATTCTACAAAACCATCACCCAAGGAAAAACGACCTCCACCAACCTGTTATCTGGAAAGAAAGTAGCTAGAGCATAAGTAGTATCAATAGGAACTGGTACCAAAAATGGTTGATCATTAATAGCACGTGAAATCAAACAACAAACATAACAACAATCATTTCTTATCTTCCTCACGGTTTGATGCATCAGTTGCCACCAGACATTATCAGCATGTTCATAGTAGTCAGAAAAGTGATGAATCTCTCTTCGTATCTGCTGATGAATATTATTAGTCAGATTAACCACACATTGTCTTTGCTGTACCTTTCCCAAAATGAACACAAGAGTTATAAAAAATATTTGCAATACCAATTATTAGCATCAGAACAGACTATCTTCCATTTAACTGCATCGTGACCTTGAAGTGGAATGTCCTTTCTTCTGGTACTGAAAGCAAACAGTTTCTTTTTTTAAAGAAAACAAATTATAAACACAACTTAAAAAACAAAGAATCCTGCTGACTCTCCTGAGTGGCTTCAAGCTGCCCTATTACCAGTCTGGTACAGGTGGGCGGTCGTAGGAAGCTCCTCTAGAAATATATTTAGAAACAGGAACTCTAACCTGCTGGAAGTTAGGCTTCCATAGTCCAACTAAACAACGGTGGAAATGAACACATTCAAATTTGTAATAATACCATAATGATAAATATCAAGCAATAAACATAAAAGTTAGATAAAAGCATCCGAGATTTCCTCCTCAGAGTCAGTCTCGCTGTCAAAGTGGGAGGAAAGAATCTCTCACTGTGGTGTGTGTGCAGTGAGGCAAATGACCTTATGATTTCTAACTTTCAGGCAATGCGATGGCCTTATGTAGATTCTTAAATAACGTTGCACTGCCCAAGGGATTATTGTGCCCTTGTAAGAACAGTGTTCTTCAACCACCTCTTCAATCACTCGCCAGTGATCAGCTTACAGTTCTTTGTCTTGTGGTGGTCCGCTGTCCTCACACCTTTCAGGCCGTGGATGATCCAGTTGGAAGATGACTCGTGTCCTGGAAGCCAGATGAAGCTGGAGGAGCTGGAGCTTTCCTGCAGCTTTCCTGCAGCTTTCCTGGGTGTCTAGTAGGATCTGATATGGGCCATTCCAGCGCCTGGACTTCCTGTGTTTTCTCCTAGATTCTCTGACCAGAATCCAGTCGCCAGGAATAACGGACTGGAGGGTGGAAGTGGCTTTTTCTGGTAATGCAGCCTTCACCGTCTGTGAAACTTGAGAAAACACAGTGGACAGGTTTTGACAATAAAACAACATCCTATCTTCACACAAAGATGTGGAAGAAAATTATCTTGGCAATATCCCCATGTCCAAAATAGGAGACCTGCCACACAGCACTTCAAAAGGACTGAGATTTGCCTCTGTCCTTTGTCTCAATCTTATATAAGTGAGAACAGGGCCTTCACAACACTTGGCTAATTTTCAATTCAAAGTCCCATTCTCAAACCTAAGTGCTTAACTACATGAACTTCATCAAAACATCCAACAAAATCAAAAGAATTGATCTTCTGACTTCACCTGATATACTAGCAATGACCATCAGCTAAATATTCTGAATATCAAAAATGTGACATGATGTTTGAGGAAGGTCTGATTACAGGTCAACATTTCATAGTTTCAGAAAACCCAAAAAGAATTTCAAAAATGGTCTAATCTGTGGAGATATAAAATTTCACAAAAAATCAACACCATAATTTCAGAGAGGTTATCATAATGTGGTCTTAGGGAGCTATGCACCATTTATATAACAAAGTACAACGTCTCTCTCGCATTGTCACTAAGTCCTCACTGGAGGTCTGAGCTACCCTTTTTCCCATGAGTGCTAAAACTTTTGGAACCCCATGTTGCTTTATTCTGACATTCCCCTCTTCTGGCGCAGGGTCCAACCCATGCGACAATCCAGCAAAAAGTTTGTACAAAAATGTTCTAGTAACCAAGATCACATTACATAGAACCAAAGAAATGAATTCTGACATAACTATGTGTCACTATGAATTTAAGAAAAGCAACATAAAGAAAATCCAGATGTTTTTAACTGCAATTCAGTTCCATCAACAACTAAACACAAACTTTAGTTATTCACGTCATCAATGTCTCACTTAGAAATTAGTCACACATCATCCTAATTTGTCTTGTACAAAGATGAGTATTAGATTAATGGACATCCAATGTAATTTGGATGAATAAACCCTACAAATTGAATCAAATAAATAATTCCCACCAAGTATAAAGGCATGACTCTGATTCTTTATCAAAAATATATTCCTTACTTTTGCATATCTTGAACTGTCAGCTAGCTTAATGGCACCAGGGAAACTTTCAATCTAATAAATCACCAATGATTCTGCATGCAAAACTAATTCTTCAAACAAGTTTAAACTATTTCATTAACCTTTTAGTAATAAAACACATAAATCTAAAAGTCATGCTACATCCTTAATTATTATACAAAAAAAACATGTTTTTAAGGCAACAATCACTACAAGCATTTTGATTCTATTGTCTCTTAAACAATGTTAAAACTCAGGAAGGGAGGTGCTGAGCGTTACCATGACAACAAAGGCATGAACCAACCTAGTAGGTGGGCGGAGTCAGGCAGAACTAACCTCTGATTGACAGCCTATGGGCGGACCCACAGTTTCTTCATCCCATCCCACATTAGTGTAACTTAAACTGCTTAGCTATTAACATGCACCTACCTGAGAAACAAGCTGCTTCTTAACTCTCCTGAAAACTCAAAGTTTTAATCAATCTGGGATTTAGAAACATTATTCTAAACATGAATTATTGTCATGCAACATATAAACAAACATTAATTCCAACAAAACAAAGACAAAACATCAAAGACAGACAAATGGCCAAATTTGAAGCTTCAAGAAATCAAAGAAATTTTTAACAATCTCTTTTCAGAATATGTTTTCTCAGCCATATCTTTTAATGCTATAATTGATAAATTTTGTTATGACAATCGTCAGGATCCTTTTTAAAAATGAGTGCACATAGTCCAAAGAGATCTCAAAGTATTTAGAAGCACAGCAACAGTTTTCTCTTATATGAATCCAAATTTACTGATGCTGAAACCTTTTGCTAATTCTTTGTAATGTAACTCTGTAATAATAACTACAATCCTGAGAGTTATTGTTATAATTCTCTTTTTGTTTGGCTCAATTTGATCGCAGCTGCATTCAAGAATTTCAAGTTAAATGCAAAGAAGTATTTTTTATTTAATTCAATTCAAATTCAAAGATACTTTATTGATCCCCGAGGGGAAATTAGAAAAGTCAGCATTGACATTTTCATGTGATACCCAAACTAAACAAAACTGCAGTGTTTGACTTAATCATAAATTAAGATAAGAAGCTTGTCTCCAAACTGGACTTTTTCCCACATAGTGTTTAAAAAAAAACAAACATCATTTTCTTTAATTTGGCTATTTAAATTTTGAGAGTTGGGGAGAACTTATTACTAGAACCCCTCTTTTACAATCCAAATGGTGATAAATGTTCCAATATTTTATCTCTTAGTAATCTGAAATTACCTTGTGTACCTTTGTACTCCTATGTATTCCTTTAATCTTTAAACCCTAAGAAATCAAACAAGGAGACTTGAGTTTGAGCCGACCATCCTCTTACTGTTAAGAGAGCCTTTATTTCTTTTCTTTTCCTAAAATAAAGGATTTTACTGATCTTGATTCTGTTATAAAAATCCTAACCTTGGTTCCAAAACTAAACTCTTCAACCCCAATCTGTGTTCCCCAGAGTAGAAATTTTGAGTATTATTGCATTTCAAAGTCACCAAAATGACTGGAACTCATCATTGGCTTAGATCTATTTTAATAAGTAATCAGCCTACCTTTAATTAAGTCTTATAATTTCATGGACCCAAAATCTATGGCTTACAGGCTTCAGGAGTCCAGGAACCACAAGTTGAGTACTACTGCATTAAACAATGGTGTTAACTTTCTGCAGAGATTGAAGGATTGGCTAAATATATTATTTCTGCTTGGACAATAATCAGATTTAAAATTATTAGTTCACAGCTCCTAATTTACCTCAGATCATATTTGCTTCTAACACAGTTCATAAGAAGCTTCAGACAAACATTATGCTAAAAAGCCAAAAACAAAAAATACAGATCTGTTTTAAAATAAAGAAAAAGCATCCTTAAAAACTTGATACTGTGGTGGAAAATAACTCCACGGTTCTGAAGGCCTTTTCATGCAGAGTCTTTTAGGAAGCATGAGATTAGTTTAATTTTTGTGTGGTACCACTGTCCAATCAGATTCTTTATAAATAACCCAATTTTTTCATACTCATTTTAAAGGTTTGTTTTACCAAGGGAAATGTGTTTAACAAAACCAATTACTCTCAAAAGTTTTAAAAGTTTTTAGCTGCTGATATCTTATAAAACAACAAGTGTTTTAATATTTCTGTGCAGCACAGAACTGATCAGGTGTCCTTTCCTTCTCCAAAGGGAGAAAAAAGAACCTGCAGAACCAAACCTTTCATAGGTTTTTGTCAGGACCTGATATAAGGTACAGTGTAAATCAACACGCTGCATGAATCAGAAGAGGGAAGAAAAAAAACTAATATAACCTCTTCCCAGCAGCTGCTGTGAAAAACAATGAATTTGTACTTTCCATAAGCGTCAGTTAACACTTGTGGACAAAAACTGCACCAAACTGTAAGTACTGTGTCAGAAACTGTATGAAGACCATCTGCAGTAGAACTAAGACTGTTTTAATGAGGTCTCTACCCATTAGATTTATGGGATACAAACTCTGACAACAGAAAATAATGCCTGAAGGAGAAACCCATCAGGTTTTACGCATGCACTGGGTTTTAAAAATGCTCCTTCATGAGATCTGTCCTGAGAATAACATAGAAACACTTGGTTACTGCTGAGTTTTGGAGATGTTGTAACTTCCTCTGCTTTTTCATAACTTTTAATAACTATAATAATTGACCCTGAATATTCCACGACGAAAGAGAACTTGTTTCTCTGAAAGAATTAACTGGAAAGTATCAAATGAGTTAAGTTATCACCCTTTTAAAGATACTTTTCTAACCCTAAAATAATATTTTAACCTGCTATATCTGTCCACGTCAAGCAAGCGTCACATGAGCAGCGGTTAATAAGCGTTCTTCATTGCAGAAAATAGGAAAAGATTTATGCAAATGTGTGTGTGTTTGTACGTTACCCCCATCAGTTTCTAAATCGCTCCAGAGTCAGACTGTCATGGCACACAGTCCTCTATCAGTCCAAAAAACAACCAGGCCCTTCCCCGGTCTGTTGGTGAGACATTCAATCATTCTTTGTCCACTTTAACTTCTCCAGGAGGGAGAAAGAAGAAACTTTGCTCTGGTTTCTCTTCTGCCCGCATAAGATGCTTTCAATATAAATCCAGTGTATCGCTCTTCTGGCTCTTGCAAACAGCATGGATCGTTGTCCATCTCAGAGAATCCGGATTTTCTTCTGAGTTTAGTCCGGATTTTCTTCTGAGATTCGTTTTTTTTTTCTTGTAGAAAGTCACACTGCGATTTTCAACAAGCAGGAAGGCAGATCTCTCTCTTTCAGGCCGTGCTGGAGAAGCGTCTCTGGTGGAGTAGCCATGGAGAAGGGCAGGTTTCTAAAATCCAGACTCAAAAACGCAGATGTTGAACTCAAATCCCATATATGTGTGTATTTGTGTGTGAGAGAGGCAGAAGAAAAGTTTAGTATAGGTTCAAATTTTGTACAAAGAAATATTATCAGTCAGTCAGTCAATTGTCCCCCTGCCTGTCACTTCCTTTCACAACATGCATTATACTCCTTTCTAAATCAACTTTCTTTTCGCATCTCTAATGTCCCTTTTCACTTTTACCTTCTTTACCGACTGATCGCAATATTTAAGACAAACGAAACTTCCTTCAGGAAAGTTTTAACTTTTTAACCCCTTAATTGATGCACTCTGTGCTTTTTAATCTTTTCTTGTTTTTTATTTATTTTTCCATCAACTGTTTTACTTGAAACTTTTTAAACTATTTAACTTATTTACACTCAAACTTCCACGCTGTGAAAAACCAAACTTATCTTCCAAATTAAAGCACATTTAACACAATCATCCCCACTTTTTCCTTTCATTATTTTATAAATCAGAGTCTGAAGAAGGAGACACCCCTGATGCCTCAAGGTTCCGGAACCATTTTTTTTACCTGTTCAGCGGCACGTCTGCCCACTGGCTTTTCTCCTTTATGAGGTGTAGAAAATTGCTAAAAACCACCCGCAAAACCCTGTGTTTTGCTTTATCTTATTGTTACCAATAAGAACCTCCCTGCAATTCCTTTTGCAGGGTAACCGGGCCCTCAGCTGATGTCCTCCCTCTCGCAACTCTGGAACCTAATTAATTAGTTAGGAGATGATGGTTAATGTGTAATAAAAATAATAATATACATTATATCATACAGAGCAACTTCTCACCCAGATATATTTGAAGACAAATTGTTCGGATCTAATCAGCCAGAAGCCGCAGGCGGACATGAGGACTCCCCTCCGTAAAATGGAAGTGGACTGAGGACAACGTCTCCAGGCTGGCCAGGCGTCCGTGTCCCATCCTGCGGTCTCCTCTGGCACGTTAGATCCTGTTCGTGACGCCAAAATTGTTGTGGAATTTTCTTATCAAAGTGGGTAGAAGTTGACTCATAACAAGAGAAAATCCGGACTTTGTCTTATAAGTTTTATTCAAAGGCATTCAGCGTTTGAAGACCCTGACACTGAGGTTAGTCAGTGAAACAGAGCCCCGATCAACATTTACACACAGTATTTATACCAGAACATGACAGTGTTATCTCAACTGCAAAGAGTTTTAGAAATATGGCCCCTAGACCCTCCCCGGGTCAGAGTTAACAAAGTTATTTATGAGGGCACCCATCTACCTTCCCTTGAAATATACACTTCAGGAAGTGTTAACCATAAAACTCTCCAGCATTTGAATTTAGAGTCCATCTGCTCTAAATAACAGAACACTAATAAAACACAGAGGTCAGAGGAGAGAGGTGAAGGGAATATCAGAGCACTTTAAAAGAATTTTCCATTACAACAACATATTAGAATAAATTACACGGAGACAGCTGTATATCATACCTGGGCCCAGGGGAAGCTCTCTCATGTGGTAACACAACACACACCGAGACGACTTCGGAGCTTCTCACTGGGGCCATTGCTTTTATTGAAACACACATGAAACATGAAAATAGGCAGCGCCCTATCCACAGTTTTTTTCATACATATGATTTCATACAGACTCTTCCGGCTTACCATATTTGGACAGCTATTGTCCTGCACCTGGAGAAGGGTGTCTGCTGATATGAGAAGGGAGTACTTGGCTAGTTAATCCTCCCACATTCTTTTCCCACCATTCTTCATTATTTCTCTACTTCACACTCAAGGCCAAGTTTGTGCAACAACACTTCTGCAGGCCACAATGTCTTATACTCACACACAGGTTATACATTTTATAACACACTGGTTATGAACATAATAATAATTAATGCACACACAAAATATATCTCAACAATTTCCCCCTTTTGAAGTCACCTATGTGACTTCACCACTACTTGGAGATGCTAAATAAAAGATTTTAACAATCATTACAACCTGTGGAGCAGAAGGAAATGTTTGTCATAATGCTTTTTGACCCTGCCTCCAATGCCACGCCATGTGCCCAGGGACTATTGCCTGTCGGGCCTTTGTAGTCCCAAGGATTACAACCTTCTAAATATTGACAGGGAGTCGTGACCACTCTAAATGGAGGGTGTCGATCCGTGCTTTATTCCATAGTCTTTCAAATTTTGCCAATATAATATTCTACTGTCCTTCTGTTCCCTAGACAGTAAATAATTAGCACCCTAAAACGTTTTCACACCCTAACAAGTTTTCGCACCCTAGACAGTAATACATATCATACAAATTAAATTACACTTACGGGTTAATCTTTGTCCTCCTCCTCGTTAGCATCCACAGGTAACCATAATAGCTACAAAAACAGCAATGGAAATAAACAATGACATAATCAACCCTTTCCAGTGTCCAAACATGCCCATCATCCAGTCTTCTAACGGATTGTCTATTCCTGAGTGCTCATGCATAGTGGTTGAAAGTGTTTTTAACCCTTCTAAAGCTTTTGAGACGGAACCATCAGGTGCAGTGTTGTTGGGAATAAAAGTGCAACACATATCCCCAAACATCGAACAGACGCCCCCTTTTTCTGCTAACAACATATCTAATGCCATTCGGTTTTGCACAGCCATGAGGGAGGTTGGTGCCAATTGTTCAGACAGGCCTTCTACAGCATCCCTTGTTAAGTTTGCTAGATGTAAAACATTGTAATGGATGTAGTTGATGCGGTCTATGTTTTTATTGGGAGTAACATGGAACAAAGCTGTTATAATGGGGATGTTTTCAAAGCCTGTTGAGACTTGATCCACTAATTTATATTCATTAGGTACGCCTCGAGGAACTCCTATTGCATCAATGTAAGTGGGTGAGTCTTTGCTTAAGTCAAAGGTGTTTGCGCTCCGTTTTATGATATGTCTACGCCTTCTCCTAGTTAAAGCTGTGCTTTGGGCGTGTGTTGAAGGAAGATACTTAAGGTATTTTCCTAACAAGAGGAGAGGTGCCTGCAACCTAACCAAGGCACACACTCCAATAGTATTATTTTGGATCCTAGTCAGAAGGCGGTGTCCTCCACAATAATAATAAAGTCCTGATCTTGCCCAAGGACCTATCACTGAGCCTGACATTGTGGAGTTGCACCAATCGCGAGGAATTTGTCCTACATTTACCTGCGGGGTTTTGGAAGTGAAGTTAAAACAAGTGTATGTGCCATTTCTCCGTAGAGGGGTAAAAGGGCCAGTCCTGGTTTTGTTGGCAATGGGTGGAGCGCTGCATTTTGATACTTTATTGTCTGGATGACTGGAGCATGCTTGGAAAGGCAGTTTAAAGAACAATCCGAAAATCAATGTAACAATGAAGAATGCTAAAACACCTATACCTACCATGACCCAACCCTTAAGGGGCCTGGGTCCTAGATTTTCACCTCCCATTCGTTTCGAAGGTACCTGCAAAGGAAGATGAGGATTAACAATATGGTGAAACACAAAAGACCTTTTTATTATAATTTACTTTTTTTTAAAAGTTCAGAGTGTTCAGATCAGTTCTCGGTGGGAGAGCAGCTACGACCACCAGTGAAAGAGAGGAAAACTCAGTCACATCCGCCTCTTCTGTGTGATGTCCTGGTCTTCACTCACAGGTGTAGACTGACCTGGAGCTAAGTGGTCTCACCAGGGGATTATTCTGCCCCTATTTGGTGGGACCACTGATTTAACGGTGCACCTAAGGTGTAGACTAACCTTTAGGTGTAAATGAACGCTTTCTCACCCTAGGGGATTATTCTGCCCCTTGAATTGGGTGAGAAAGATCTTCTGGTGTGCTGGTGTTGTCCCTCAGGTTCTGCTGGACCTCTGGCAGCAATCTCTGGCTCCAATGATACCACACGTCTCCTTTGCCCTTGACCCTCACCACATGTGAGGTTCTCTCTGTGACCTGGAATGGACCCGTCCACCTGGGCTCTGACCACTTCCTTTTGATCACCTTCAGCCGGGGGTCACCGGCATTTGAATCGGCTGAGCAGTTATTGTGGAGTTGAGCTGGTTAATGTTTCTCCCTGGGCTGTCGTTGCAGTGGTGAGGTGGTGTGTTTGTGTGGCTGCTTGGTGGTGTCTGCTCTGTTGCACCTGTGGACAGAGGCTGGGGTGGCATTGCAAGGGGCCCTTGCCTTGCCGTTACGGCGCACTGTGGTGGGGGTGCTTGGAGCGGGGTCGTATTAGGAGCATGCGCTGTGTGGGTGTGTCTTTGTCGGCTTTTCAGGGGAGGAGCTCATCTGTGGGGGTGTGCCCCTGTGGGGAGGGGATTCATGGGTTCGTGTGCATGTGTTTGATATCTGTGTCCTGGTGGGGGGTGGCGCTGTGGGAAGATTCATGTTGGGGTTTATGGGGGTGGAGGTCTGATGGGGTTGAGATCGGAATTCATTGGGGGGTTGGGACTGTTTCATCCTGTGATGCCTCTGGTTGGCAGGCTCGTTTGGACTAGGTAGACCCCTCTGTTGTACATGGCCCCCCTCTCCGGATGGGGACAGGGGTTGTTGGGAGCTAGGTTCGGAGAGGGGCCTCAGGGTCGTGGCCTGGATCGCTCAGGTTTGGGCGGTGCCAGCACTAGTCTGGGCTGCTGCTAGGGCGGTCTGCCTGTCTCCACCCCAGAAGGAAGGGGACCACCTCCTGTGTCCGGGGGCTGGTTGCCCTTCAGGGGTATCGGCACCTGGACCTGGGAGTATAGAGTATGTATGGGAAGTGTGAGTGAGTGTACGATGTCCATTGTTGTGTTCTTTACGAACGATTAGTTCATCCTCACTAGGCTGCACTAGGCTGGTTTTAAACTTATTTGTCTGACAGATTCCAGTTGGTTCATGTCAATGATAATTCATCCTCCAACACCAGAATTAATTGTGGAGAACCACAGGGTTCAGTGCTTGGGCCAATCCAGTTAGAATGACTACAGGCATGTCTTGAAGACCTAAAAACTTTGATGACTTCAAATATTCTGTGTTAGAATCATGAATATGAGAATATTATTTAATATTTAATTTTAATATTTTAATATTTTATCAAATAATGTTTTGGTCTGTTAAGGGTTGTCCTGTGAATACCAGCCCAGTAAGGCGATGATATTAGGACAAAATAGAAAGGTGTGAGACGAGCTCTGACATTATTGAACAGCATAAACTCTGCACACACATGGAATGAATTCACACAATTTTTAAAATACAAGAATTTATTAACAAAAATAAGTCAAGTCAAGTCAAACATATTTCAATCAACAAACTCTTTACTATGCTAAAACAATCCAACTAAACTACCAAGCAGAATTAAAAAATAAGGAAGACTAATGGGCTATGTACAATATAAACAAGGTGATTAAGCATGATTGAAAACCATAACCAAAAGAGTGATGCAACATTACCATGCAATGTTTATGTTTGAGAACCAATGATTATCTTGAAGGATCTGGAAATGAAGTTAAGTTAGTCTTGGAACTAACTTAGACAATAATTGGCATACCTTTAGACAACCATTCACAATGCAAGATCAGGTAAAATATTATTTTAATAAAATGATGTTTTAAATAATGATCTGCTGAATAAAACCAACCATCTGGATGACCAAATCTTTCTGGAGAAATGGGGCTTAATGGTGTTTACTTAGTTATCAAATCTAGTAAATGATGTTTAGGGACTATTATTCACTAGCTTGAAAACTAACAACCTTTCTGTTAAATACTCTTTAGTAGCAAGCACGTGTTCCCACCGGTTAGCCGTTGAGCTAACAAAAGAAGCTAATAGCTTAGCACCAGAATCAAACACATACCTTTAAAATACCTGGGTTAATAAAAGGGTTGAAAAGCATAAGGGTGGACGGACCGTTATGATCAATGTTCTGTTTAAAAATCACCTTTAAATAAAGTTTGTCTTAACTTTAAAAACATACAAAGAACACAAACAGGGCACGTGTGCTGCAGATAGCCTGCTAGCACTAAGATAGCCGAGTTTCACACAAACAAAACTTCATAAAATGAAAAATTTTTAGATCATTTCATTCTAACTGTTAATCTGCCCAAACCTAACCTCATGAACTGTGGTAAGGAATGTTGTCCAAAAGATGATGAAGTTTGAAGAAGGTATCCACAGTGAACAAAGGGTTAGTTCCGGAGCTGTAGCTGGGCGACCCGTCCTGTCTGCTGACCACACGGGTTAACACGATGAGGCGGTCTCTGCTGTCTTCCTTCCAGACTGGGAGACCGCGTCTTTGCAGGGGCTTCTCTCGAACACCGTTTGCTTCTGCAGGGCTCGGAAGGAAAGTCAAGCAATGCTTGTTCCTTAATTACCCCCGTTCATGAATGAAAATACTGGATACACAGACAGTATTTCATTCATACTTATCTTTGCATATGATCGATGATTGTATGACACTCTTGGATCCAGTTTGAAGAGTTTATGTGTGTTTGCCAGCAAAGAGACATCAGCGCGCTTGTCTCCTCTATCCCGATGATCACTGGTGGAAGAGGGCGGAACAGCTGTGCTTTTATTTGGGTAGTGGCGTCACAGGAAGTCGGCAGTTATCCCGTTTCCTGGCTGTCCTGGAAGAAGGTTAATGCACTTTATTTTGAAAAGTTCCAGAAAAGTTCGTACCGGAGTTTAATGTTGAAATCCATGGCTGTGGGTCCCAACATCTGCTTCAGACAAGACAGAAGTTGATGTCTTTAGACTGGATACTGTGAAAAAGAAACTGCTTAGTTAAATTGACCTTTGGTAATACAGTAAAAACCTTGGTGTTCTTTTTGACCAGGACATGTCATTTAAATCCCATATTGAACAGGTTTATAGGATTTCTGTCTTTCACCTCCTGAAAATTGCCAAAATTAGAAATATCCTAACAAGGAGTGACCCTGAAAAACTATTCAATTCATTTGTTACTTCAAAGCTGCTCTATTGTAATTCTTTACTATCAGGATGTCTTGATTCAGTTAAAATCCTTCAACTGAATCCTCCAAAAGACTGCAGCAAGAGTTCTGATGAAAATTAAAAAGCTTGCTTTCAATGGCTCCCTGTTAAATCCATAATATAGGCAGATCCTTTAGTTATCAGGCTCCTCTCCTGTTTATCCTTTTAAAGCTAGGGTTAAAACTTTCCTTTTTCATATAGCTTATAGTTAGACTGGCTTAGGTTATCCTGAGCTATCTCTGTAGTTATGCTGCTATATAGGCTTAGCCTGCTGGAGGACATAATGACCACTTTTACTCTCTCTGCTACATTCTCATACCACTCTCCACTTGTGCGTTATTTGCTGTTCTTTCAGCTTGAATCGCTATGTTCTCTTTCTGTTTTTTCTATTTCTATAAGCTACACCTGACCTGGCTCTGTGTTTAGCTGTGGCACCTTCCATGAGGGGGACATCGGCCAAGCTGATACTGCCAATAACTTAATGCTCTGTTATGATTTGGGGTTGTTTGATTTTTGGTTTCTGGGTTTTTGTTGGTCTTATTCACAATTCAAGTTTTGAATCATGTTTCTGTTTATTTTCCTGGTCATGCTTTTGTTTTGTCATCTTGTTCATGTTTTGTCAAATTTGGTTTTCGGATCTGGTTATGATTTTGCTTCATGTTTTTCTAGTTTGTGTTCAAGAGTCTCTGTTTTGCTTCAGCCACGTTTTATTCTGTTAATTAAGTTTATTTGGTTCACCTGCTCCAAGTTAATCTGTCTCCTTGTTCCACCTGGTTTTCACTCCATATATACACACCTGTTCGGTCCTTCATTGCAGAAACATTTTTCTCTGATCTTGTCTTGTTCGCAGATCATGTCTTGTTTTTTGCTCATGCCATGCCTGTCTCGCCTGCCCGTTTGTTGTTTTGTTCCTGCCTCCTGTGAGGTTTTTTGTTATTAAACCTTTTGCACTTACCATCACGCTGCCTGCTCGTCTGCATTCTGGGGTTCAAACCATAACATGCTCACCTTATACAGATGATACACTTAGCCCTGTCTAAGTATTTAACCATCTCTCCTAGACATAGCTACTGTCTGTGACTAATTGTATGTGCTCTCTTTCATACTCCAGCCTTGAATACTGGCTTGGAGTTCATCTGCTTAGCAGTCTTTTGCCCCTTTTCCACTGGCTCGATTTTGCCCGACTCGGCTCCATTCGGCTCACTTTGCGAGCATTTCCATTAGTTATTTCAGTACCGGTACCTACTTTTTTGGTACCTCCTACTTAGCAGGGCTAAGCGAGGCTGAGTCGGTAATGTACGTGACATGAACAAATGGCTGTTCACTGATTGACCGTGGGCGCAGCCTTCCTTAAGAGTCGACCAGCCTAAAAAAAAACCAAATGTGCATTCAAAGCAATCTGCTGGGATTACCTTAGATAGAAAAACCTTTCAACCAATTTGAATAATAAACTGAATTTGACTACACTGTTTGATAGTTAGGATTAATTGGAATGTATGTACCCAACTTGAAATCTGTATGATTCGATTGAATTTACTTTGCAAAGTGCCTTGAGACAAAGTGTTGTGAATTGGCGCTATATAAATAAAACTGAATTGATTGAATATGCTTCATGTAAATGCAAATGACTTCTCCCTTCTGCATT
Organism: Girardinichthys multiradiatus; assembly: GCF_021462225.1. Lineage (NCBI taxonomy): Eukaryota > Metazoa > Chordata > Actinopteri > Cyprinodontiformes > Goodeidae > Girardinichthys > Girardinichthys multiradiatus. The sequence continues at coordinate 79,455 of NW_025917681.1, read as the reverse complement.
TACCCTCACAGCTTGACAAAGATATGATCTCCATCCTTATGTATGCTTTTAAATTTCCCTATAATTTTAAGAAAGATACATTGTGTTTTATTCAGGTCCACAAAAAAATCCATTTGTGATGAGACAAACTTAACAAAACTTCACCCACCTTGCCTACTGATGGCGGTCAGAGAGCCCAGTGGCACTGATTGTATGGCAGCCCCACTTCTGTTAGTCTGCTCCGGGGCTGCTGTGACTACAATAGCCCCTTTTCTATGAATCTGGCCGAATTTATTAGTTCTCCAAACCTCTGACAACCCAGGGTTCAGACCAGGAAGCAGGGTTGTAGTTTAACACTCCTCTCTGAGCTTCTACCCACCCATTACTCTATTAAGTTTGAAGAGTTTATGTCTTTTTACCAGCAAAGAGACATTAGCGCGCTGTTTCCCCTCCTATCCCGATGATCACCGGCGTGGAAGAGGCAGGTTGTAGCATGAGCGGTGCTTTTATTTGGGCAGTGACGTCACAGGAAGTCCGCAGTTATCCCGTTTCCTCCTTCTGAAGTTGTGCTGGAAGTTGGTTAAATGCAATTTATTTTGAAAGTTCCAGAAAAGTTTGTACCGGAGTTTTTATGTTGAAATCCATGGCTGTGGGTCCCAACAACAGGGTTCAGTACTTGGGCCAATTCTCTTTACTATATATATGCTTCCAATAGGTCAAATTATCAGGCAGCATAGAACAAATTATCACTGTTAAGCTGATGACATTCAGCTTTACTTATCCATGAATCCTGATGAGCCCAACCAGTTAGATAGACTACAACTATTTTCTGCTTCTAAATTCAGACAAGACAGAAGTTGTCGTCTTTGGACCGGATTCTTTAAAAAAGAAACGGCTTAGTCAATCACTTAACCTGGTTGGCATTAAATTGACCTCCGATAATAAAGTAAAAAACCTTGGTGTTATTTTTGACCAGGATATGTAATTTAAATCCCATATTAAACAGGTTTCTATGATTTCCTTCTTTCACCTCTGGAACATTGCCAAAATTAGAAATATCCTGTCGAGGAGTGACGCTGATAAACTAGTCCATGCATTCATTACTTCAAGGCTGGACTATTGTAGTTCGTTATTATCAGGATGTCCCCAAAATGCAGTTAAAAGCCTTCAGCTGATTCAAAATGCTGCAGCAAGAGTTCTGATGAAAATTAAAAAGAGAGATCATATTTCCCCTACTTTAGCTTCCCTTCATTGGCTCTCTGTTAAATCCAGAATAGAATTTAAAATTCTCCTCCTCACATACAAAGCCCTTAATGATTTAGCTCCATCATACATCAGAGATCTGATTGTTCCATACGTTCCTAACAGACCACTTCATTCTCAGACTGCACGTTTACTGGTGGTTCCTAGAGTCTCTAGAAGTATATAATGGGAGGCAGATCCCTTAGTTATCAGGCTCCTCTCCTGTGGAACCAGCTCCCAGTTTTAGTCCGTGAGGCGGACACCCTGTCTACTTTTAAGGCTAGGCTTAAAACTTTCCTTTTTGATAAAGCTTATAGTTAGAGTGGCTTAGGTTATCCTGAGCTATCTCTGTATTTATGCTGCTATAGGCTTAGGCTCCAGGAGGACATAATGACCACTTTCACCCTCTTTGCTACATTCTCACACTATTCTCCAATTTTGCATTATTTGCTGTTATTTCAGTTTTTTACTTTATTTTCTCTCTCTTTTCTCTTCCTAGAAGCTACAGCTGGCCTGACTCTGTGTCTACCCGTGACACCTTTCTGGAGAGGGGCATTGTCCAAGCTTCTGCTGGCAACAACTTAATGCTCACCCTCTACCGATGATCCACATGGCCCTGTCTTTTAGTGTTTAACCCTTTCTCTCTCCTAGACATTGCAATTGACTGAGCTTCTACTGTGACTAACTCTATGTGCTCTCTTTCAGACTCTTACCTTGAAAACTGGCTTAGAGTTTATCTGTTCTTTCTTCCTAGGTGAAACGACTAAAGGAGCTACATCCATTAACATTACTTTTCCTTCCCATAGAAAGTACTCCTGGATCAGAGCTTCTGTGTTCTTTTTGTGTCTCTGCTCTGTTCTCTCAAACCCCCAGTCGGGCATGGCAGATGGCCGCTCACACTGAGCCTGGTTCTGCTGGAGGTTTCTTCATGTTAAAAGGGAGTTTTTCCTCTCCACTATCGCTGCATGCATGCTCAGTATGAGGGATTGCTGCAAAGTCAACGCCAGTGACTGTCCACTGTCTCTACATACTCATCCGGGAGGAGGGAATGCTACAAGTCACTGACTGGATGCAATCTGCTGGGTTTCCTTAGATAGAAAAACGTTTTATCCAATTTGAATAAATAACTAAATCTGACTGTACTGTTCAATGATTAGGATTAATTGGAATGCATGTACCTGACTTTTGTGAAGTGCCTTGAGACGACATGTGTTGTGAATTGATGCTATATGAATAAACTGAATTGAATTCTATTGCTTGTAGAAAGCCCCAGGGTTTTGAAAGCCCAGGGCGAGTTTTGATACAAATGTCCTCAGGTAATTTCACTTTCCCAGGGCTTTGCTTTTACGGGTAAATAGTCTTGGTCTGGAGTAAGTCTTTTCACGTTTCCCTGGGATTACTGAAGGGGTGGGGTTGTGTACAGCGAGGCCATTGCACCAGTTGCATTAATGGTGTTGGTCAATATACAAATTTATCATTGTCTTACAATAATTTATAACAAAAAGTAGTTTTGAGATGTTTTTAAGCAATAGTGGATCTCAAAACTTCATCTTTGCCGTCAGCTCATCAAGCAGGAGCTAGGAGCTCTACTTACAGGCTAGTCTGGTTACTAAGCTAACTGCTTAGCTGGACTGGGACTAACCGCTTCCTGATTTTGGCATGGCACTCTGGGATTTCCCAGAACCTGTTATGTGTTTGTGGAAGCTAAAAGTGAATATGACACATTTAGAAGGTATGTGGTGAATATTCACAAGTAGTGATGTTATCCCTTACACCAAGGCTTCAAGGCACGCTTCTATCTCGACAGGGTAGTTATGGTGAAGCAGTGGGCCGGAGCTTGCTTCCTGTGACGTCCCCGATGACGTGTGAACCACTTCACTGCTTCATTTAGACCGAGTCAGCTGACTGGTTCGAGTTGACAGGCGGAGTTTCAAACATTTGGTGCGATTCAGTGTATTTAAGATGGCTCAAGCCCCGGTTCACATCCCTGTTCTACACGTATTATATGAACAACTCTCGTTTTTGCATATTCGGAGTTTTGGTGGAGTATTCTGTCATGGAGCAACCATCTAGAAAGCTTTCCCAAGTGTGGGAATATTTCGATTTGGTGCCACCTAATAAGGTAATGTACATTCATAGCGTTTATTAGAAAGCCTATAGCCTATACTATGCAGTAGTGTTATAGTCATGGTATCATGTTAGGCAAGAGGTGCGGTAACGGGTTCTTATCTTGGTTTTACAGGTGCAGTGTTTGCTTTGCCCGCAGCTGCTGACGTATAATAATAATACGTCATCAATGGTGAGGCATTATAGAGCCAAACACGAGAACACTCAGCCTCGTGCCACCAATCAAGGTCAGCATAACATAGATATACATGCAGAATTAGAAAGAATGAGTTACATGTTTGTAAGTTAAATTGAAGTTACTTTTTTAAATTTATTTTTTATGATCCAGGAAGCAAGAGCTTGATGCAGTTCCCAAAGGAGATCCTCGATCGGAGACGAATTTTATTCCCAATTAGGAAGAAATATATCAGCAAAGGCATCAGAGCTACAGTGGCTGTAGACAAACTTTATATCAATGGTCAGTTGTTTAGAGATCGGGAGATCACTCCCTGGCTTTATTAGGAGCAACAGCAGGTTAATATATAACATGTAACACTGGTTAGATAAGAGGTTAGATATCTGGCAAATCTAATGTAAAGCACAGCTCAGCATGTTGTTTACATTGTTTGATGTGGGTGGGCCCAAGGCTGGGCTATTGGGTATCTGCTCCTTTTTTGTTTCTCATCTTCCTCTTATTTACACTTGTTACCACCCCTCTCTGTCACTCTCTTTTCTCTCTGTCACTCACAAAAAGCACACTCACACACACACAAATATCTATCAACATAACCTTATATCTCTCATCCCTTCTTACCCCGAGCAGCCTCTTAATTTTCTGTCTTTTTCCCTGCCATATCTCTGCTTCGGGACTTCATATCAGGCAACCCCAAGCACTGACTATGATTTCACTTGGGTCTATCTGTTTCTGTGGTGACATGCGCTGTACAATGTTAGCGATACGAGCACAACTATGGGCACACCAAGGTTTCTCACATGGAATGTGCATGGAGCCGGCACCAGTGAGAAAAAGTTAAAACATTTTAATCAGCTTAAAAGACTACAGGCAGACATCTTATTACAAGAGATTCATAAATCTGCCACAACTGCAAATGATCTAAATCACCTGAGTTTCCTAATCTGTTTTCCGCCTGCTATAATTCTAGGCAAAGGGGAGTAGCAATTTTAATTCACAAAAATGTTAACTATACAGTATTAGACACAGTTACAGATCCAGAGGGTAGATTTATAATAATAAAAATATCTATACATAACCAAAAGATATGTATTGTCAGTATATATGCCCCAAATGTTGATGACCCCCATTTTTCCATTCTTTTTTTTCTGCATTGTCTAAACACTTGGATTGCTCATTTCTTCTTGGGGGCGATCTCAACTTTGGTCTAAACGAAGAAATAGACAGGCGGAGTACAACAGGGACTCAGCGCAGTTGGCAATCAATAAATATAGTTAGACTACATGAGTGATTACGGACTTTGCGATGCATGGCGATCTCTTCACCCTAATCACAGAGAATACACATTCTTCTCACATGTCCATCAATCTTACTCTCGTCTGGATTATTTCTTAGTCAGCATATCATTGTTGACTGACATTTCAGACACTGAGATACACCCTGTAGCTGTCAGCAATCATGCACCTGTCTCCTTAACTCTAGTAAATAAGAAAGAAAACCCACAAAGCAAAAACTGGATGTTTAATACATCATTGCTTAAGGACAAAGAATTTATTAAATATTTTAAAAAAGAGTGGACTTCATATTTGGAATTTAATGATATCCCGGGGACATCAACATCTGTTCTCTGGGAGGCTGGGAAAGCAGTGGCTGGGAGGCTGGGAAAGCAGTGATGAGCGGTAAAATTATCTCATTACCTAAGAAGAAAAAAGAAAACAAACGTATACAGTAATTAGAAGAAATCATTAAACTGTTAGATGCTTCCCAGGACAAGGAAAAGTTGGGCAAACTACGTAAAGCCAAACTAGAATTAAATAAAATCCTCGACAAAAAAACCCAATTCTTAGTACAAAGACTTTGTATACAAAACTTTGAACATGGCAATAAATCAGGTAGCTTTTTAGCTAACCAACTAAAAGTAAATAAAGAAAGAACAACGGCGTTTGCGGTAAAAGACTCAACTGGTAATACAGTTTATGATCCTGAAAGAATAAACAGCACTTTCAGAGATTTCTACCAAGCTTTATACTCACCACAGATAGACCCGTCAGATAATGACATTGATCAATTTCTGGATAAAGTAACAATTCCTAAACTATCAGGTAATCAAGCGATGGCCCTGGATGTACCACTGACTTCAGCCAAAATCCAAGAAGCTCTAAAAAGCATGCCCAATAAAAAGGCTCCAGGCCCAGATGGATTCCCAACAGTGTTTTACAAAGAATTCTGGAATATGTTGGCCCCAATATTCCAAAGAATGAACACAAATGAACCAAATGAACAGAGAACGAGCAATGTTAGCATCCGTATTAGTACAGCTGTATCAGAAGACTGAAAGAGTGAGGATTTGCTCCCACAAACACAGAACGCACTGTTAGCGTTGTTGGAAACATTTAAAATACTTAATAGGATCTGCATTGCTATACTCAAGTTATGTTTAATAATGTGTGAAATAAAATGTATTGTGTAACGTATAGGCCTGCCTAACAGGCCTCTGTGTATGTGTGTGTTTGGCTTAGATATAATCTGCCCTACAACAGTGAAGATATTTCTGTATGTGTCTGCAGATTTCTGTACATGTCTGTAGGTAAAAAGTCAAAAGTAGAACAACAGGAAATGTTGTGCAAAAGTCGAAAGGTCAGCTGAACACAGGTGCAAAACAACTCCGGATATGGAATCAGACAGTTCACTGACAACTGATGAAGTGTATGTTTTTTCTTTTCAATGTACACGCCTTGCTTTTGAATAAAAACTGCTGTTCTGGGGAGAAGTGTTCGGACGAGGTGGATGTGATTACTTCTCCCTGATCAGGCAATTTGAACTGCGCAGTCTTCGTGTTTTCTTTTATTATTTAGTTTTACTAAAACAGTATAGCAGGACTTAGCTTTACCAAAACAAACGAGCACGCAGGAGTTCTGGGGAACAGCTCCATCAACTTGGTGACCCCGACATGATTTTGGGAAAAGCAGAGAGATTCGGATAAAACAGAGATCCACCAACGGACATCTGACACCGGGTACCCATCCAATTACAACAGAAAGATAAGCAGAACCTGTTTAATCAAACTCTGCTTTTGGGATTTTTTGATAGGTCTAAATTATTGGTGTCTTATGTCCAAGTAAGTGGAACGCTCTGCTAAATTTTTTATAACATAAAAAGCACTGAATAATTAACGAGGTCTTTGGAGATAAAACAGAAACAGTATGGATAAAGAGAATATTTCCTGAGTTTGGCAACTCAACATGTTTTTTGACGAAAAAGCGTGATTTTTGCTGGGTTAAAGGCCCGGAGTTTGGGCAGCTCCGAATCCTGAAAGCGGTTTTAAATAGGGTTTGAGTCCCTGAGAGTTTTATGTTTAAAGGAGTCAGAAGCCAAGATCAGGCAAGACACAAGGTTGTGAATGCTGTGTTTTATGCAAGTTCTGCCTCGATAAAACCAGATTACAGATGTAATAATACACAAAGCACATAATGTAAGTCCTGTGAAGCAATAAATTACTGTGAACAGATCGGATTAATCTGTGAGACCAGTAATAGTGAGAGTATGACTGTGAGTTATAAATGACATTTATACCAAGATCAGCATGAGAAACTATGAGCTGAAATAGGATAATTCAGCAGAACTAGTCATAACTGGGCGACAAGTAGTGGAACCCAGCATAAAATAAGGAGTTACACAAAACATAAACACATACAAGTACATGAGCTGTTTACAGAAGATATAATCTGTCAACAGACATTTTCAGGCGGAGTGGGTGAGAGTGTGTAAGGGGAGATGCCCTGCAGACAGCAGAACTCCCATTGCAGTTGAATGAATGCAGTTTTTCTGTCTGGCAACCTCGTGGTGTTAACAAGGACAGATAACTGATTGCTGTTTTTTGTGTGAATAACTGAAAGACTGAGATAAAATTGTGGTGTCTTGAGAATTGATTAGAATATTCTCAACTGGTCCGGAAACTCGGGACATAGCGTGCCGTATCTTCCGGTCGGCCACAATTGTGTGAAAGATGGATGGGGAATTTGACAGGGAGACGGATGATTCTGGGTGGGGTGCAGAGGCACCGGTCTGGAAGACATTTAAAGAGCACGTGTATGTTGTGAGGCAGTTGGTGCAGCAGACTCAGGAAGAGAAACAGGCTGAAAAATTGATGAAGAAAATGAACCAGAAGATACAAGAGGAGGTTGAAAAAAATGGTACAGACGAAAAGAGTAGAAAGAGTGTTGGAAGATGGTTTTGGCTTAACATGAAAAAAGCTAAAAAGGAGAGAGAGTTGGCAGAGAAAAATTGTAAAGATAGTGGATGGTTTAAGGGCAAGTGGAAGGATGTAAAAGATAAGGCCACAAAAAATGAGACTTTCTGGTCTCAGATGGTGTTAGTATGGCAGGGAGGAAAATATGCAATGTTTGATAAACCTAACACCACACATACAGAACCACACACTGACAGGAATAAGGAAGTAGTTGACAAGCCCCCACCCTATGCTCCTCCCACTGGTCCTGCCCCGTCTCCTCTCCCTCCTACATCTCCTCTCACAGGGATGTACCCTGTACTTGACGTTAAAGAAAGGCATGTAACTGTTCGTGGCTTGCCCAGCCCACAGGCTGCTCTCACCGACTGTCCCGCCCCTACAGCTCCACTAGAAGAACAAAAGGACTTAATTTCTTTCTTATCTGAATCACAAGACTCTCTGTCTGTAACTGATCCAGCCTGCTCTGAAAAGCACTCTCTGTTGGCTCTTATACTCGAGTAAGCCCAGATGGGTTTAAGCTAAGAAAAATGTGAGAAATCTTGGATGGTGTAACAATTCCCATCCCAACTTTAACTCCATCTCAGCACCATCCCTCACCCCATTCACCCTGCACAGATTATTGACCCCAAAGCATGACCATGGCAACACCTGCCCCATCTAAGCAAGTAGGCTCAGTGATTGTTGCTGTGTATGGTGACTGGCGGCCTGATGCCACGCTTCCTCATAGATTACTTCCACCACGGACATCTACTCCTTGGGCTTCACCCACTCCTAGTGTGGAATGTGAGGCCCAGGAAAATGATGAGCCGTCTCAACCCTGCATGAACCACCAGAAGACACACCTGAGCGCAGTGCTCCCCAACCAGAAACTCAAACCATGCAACCACGTGTCCTCCGTCAGGTGGCATCAAGAGGGGAGCCTGGGTTCTATAAAAAACAGATGCCCCTCCTTCATCAACCTGGGTCCGGGGTTGTTGTAATAGGCGACTGTGGCTCAGTAGGAAGAGTAGTCGTCTTGCAATCAGAAGGTTGTGGGTTCGAATCCAGCTTCTTCCTGCCATATGTCGATGTGCCCCTGGGCAAGGCACTTAACCTGAAGTTGCCTACCGATCTGCGTATCGGTGTGAGCGTTAGTGAGTGCGATTGGGTGAATGTGGCGCTAGTGTAAAGCGCTTTGAGCGGGTTATGACTGGAAAAGCGCTATATAAGTTCAGTCCATTTACCATTTATTTATGAAACCACACAGCTGTAGAGAGGTTGAAGCAAATGCTCACTCCCTTCTCTTCCCAGACACAGATCATTTCTCTCTCCAAGACATAGGGGACGCGCTGAGGGAGCTATACCCTGTAACTAGGGGGCGCGCCATTCCTAAGTTCGAATGGAATCCCAACAGCGTCAATATTGAAAAAGCTGTATTGCAAGACTGAAAGGGTGAGGCTTTACTCCCGCAAACACAGAACCAGCAATGTTAGCATTGATATTGGAAAATTTGTATCGGTAGTCTGAAAGAGTGAGGATTTGCTCCCGCGAACACAGAACGAGCACTGTTAGCGTCGATAGTGAAAAAGCTGTTTCACAAGACTGAAAGAGTGAGGATTTGCTCCCGCGAACACAGAACGAGCACTGTTAGCGTCGATAGTGAAAAAGCTGTTTCACAAGACTGAAAGAGTGAGGATTTGCTCCCGCGAACACAGAACGAGCACTGTTAGCGTCGATATAGAAAAAACTGTATCACAAGACTGAAAGTGTAAAGTAGTGTTGTCAAGGAGCAGCAAGGTGAACAAGAAAACAGCATACGCCACCGGTTTCAGATTCTTCTGTTTACTTTTTATTAGTCCCTTTTGACTCAGACCACTCTCTTTTTTAGCTTCCAAGCACTCACTGGTTTGTATAGCCAGTTGGCAACACACCTGCGCTTGAGTGGACCAAGCCACAATTAGACAGGAAAAACAAAAACAAAATCTAAACAGAGAAACTAGAAAAACAAAATTACTAATCTAATTTACAAACTCATTTTCATAATGAAAGGATCTGCAAAATATACCATGTAATAGAAGTTAACTCAAAAGTTACTTTAAAGAAAAACAAACAAAGCAATACTCCAAAGAAAACCCTCTAATTGGTAGAACCCAGCAAGGTAATCAATGACATCATCCAGCCAATCAAGCAGGACACACTATGACAAACAGTGGGGAATAAAAAGGAAAACAAATACCATGAATATACTTTGAAACAAAATAAACAAATTCAACCAATAGTCCAGAAGTAATAGCTTTAACCCAAACATATAAACAGATGGAAACTGCAACATAATGCTAACACAAACAAACCCGGGATAGTAAGTGAAGCAAAGTTGCAAACTAATGTTTAAATTTAAGCTTTATGACCAGCTACCGAAAGTAAATAAATCAGAAATAAGAATAAGGGAAAAGTGGTAAACACAAACTGAACCACTTTGTCACAAAAAGAGTGAAGATTTGCTCCCGCAAACACAGAACGAGCACTGTTAGCGTCGATATAGAAAAAACTGTATCACAAGACTGAAAGAGTGAGGATTTGCTCCCGCGATCACAGGACGAGAACTGTTAGCGTCGATATAGAAAAAACTGTATCACAAGACTGAAAGAGTGAGGATTTGCTCCCGCGAACACAGAATGCACTCTTATCGTCGATATCGTAAAAGCTGTATCGCAAGACTGAAAGATTGAGTATTTGCTCCCGCAAACAAAGAATGCACTGTTAGCGTTGATATTGAAAAAGCTGTATTGCAAGACGGAAGGAGTAAGGATTTGCTCCTGTGAACTCAGAACGAGCACTGTTAGCGTTGATATTGAAAAAGCTGTATCGCTAGAATGAAAGAATGAGGATTTGCTCCCACGAACACATACATTACAATGTCTTAAGGTTGGCAAATCTGACACGAGATGCGGTTGAAGGATTGGCAGAACAGTTGGCCTACTGCTCTTATGGCTGTGCAGAATAGATTGCCTCTGGACATGTTGTTGGCTGAAAATGGGGTGTGTACAATATTTGGTGACATATGCTCCAATTCTGCTCTTGATGGTTCAGGGACTCGAGCATTATTACATACTAAAAAAATGCATGAATATTCAGGAATTGGCAGGGGACTGGAGAGGTGGTTCACCAACACCTTTGGTAAGTATCTCATTGCTGAATTCATTATCTGTATTTTTGGTATTCTAGTAACGTGAGGATGTTTTTGTGTGCCATGTATTCGCTCCCTTACAGTAAGACTCATAACGTCAACTATTGAAAAAGGGGCACGCACTTATGCAACTCCATATAATATGATGCAAAATGTTACTGGAGGTTGGGAATTAATGGCCCAGTTGTAATTCATGGTTTTCCATTGTCACTTCGCGGAGTACTAATCTTTTGGTGTGCATTTGTTACTATAATTCCTACATTTTTGAATATTGACCTCTTTTGCAGAGGTCAAAAGGGGGAATTGTTGAGAATTAAAATCATGTAATTTCATGTTATTAGTTTAGTTTGCATGTGAGAACATCAAACTGAGAGCCTTGGGGAGAGAGTCAGTAAGCGCAGGGGTCAGGGTGAAAGTGGGGTTAGAAGGGTCTCGGCAGCTGAAATAATGACAAATTGCTCCTGCGAAAACGAGCAGTGTTAGCGTCGATATTGAAAAAGCTGTCTTGCAAGACTAAAGGAGCAAGGATTTGCTCCTAAGAACACAGAACGCACTCTTAACATCGATATTAAAAAAGCTGTATTGCAAAACTGAAAGGGTGAGGATTTGCTCCCGCGAACACAGAATGCACTGTTAGCGTCGATATTGAAAAAGATGTCCTGCAAGACAGAAAGGGTGAGTAACTGCTCCAGCAAACAAAGAATGCATTGTTAGCGTTGATATTGAAAAAGCTGCATCATAAGACTGAAAGAGTGAGTATTTTTTCGCACGAACACAGAACAAAAAATATTAGCGTTGATATTGAAAAAGCTGTATTGCAAGACTGAAGGAGCATGGATTTGCTCCTAAAAACACAGAATGAGCAATGTTAGCATCCATATTGATACAACTGTATCAGAAGACTGAAAGAGTGAGGATTTGCTTCCACAAACACAGAACGCACTTATAGCGTCGATATTGAAAAAGCTGTATCGCAAGACTGAAAGAGTGAGGATATTTTCCCGCGAACACAGAACGGACTGTTAGCGTCGATATCGAAAAAGTTGTATGGCAAGACGGAAAGAGTAAGGATTTGCTCCCGCGAACACAGAACGCACTCTTAGCGTCGATATTGAAAAAGCTGTATCGCAGGACTGAAAGAGTGAGGATTTGCTCCCGCAAATACAGAACGAGCACTGTTAGCATTTATATTGAAAAAGTTGTATCTCAAGACTGAAAGAGTGAGGATTTTCTCCCGCGAACACAGAACGAGCACTGTTAGCGTTTATATTGAAAAAACTGCATCGCAAGCCTGAAATAATGACAAATTGCTCCCGCAAACACAGAACGAGCAGTGTTAGCGTCGATATTGAAAAAGCTGTATCACAAGACTGAAAGAGAGAGGATTTTTGCCCGCGAACACAGAACGAGCAATGTTAGCGTTTATATTGAAAAAGCTGAATCGCAAGACTGAAAGAGTGAGGATTTTCTCCCGCGAACACAGAACGAGCAATGTTAGCATTTATATTGAAAAAGCTGAATCGCAAGACTGAAAGAGTGAGGATTTTCTCCTGCGAACACAGAATGCACTCTTAGCGTCGATGTTGAAAAAACTGTATGGCAAGCCTGAAATAATGACGAATTGCTCCCGCGAACACAGAACGAGCAGTGTTAGCGTCGATATTGAAAAAGCTGTCTTGCAAGACTAAAGGAGCAAGGATTTGCTCCTAAGAACACAGAACGCACTCTTGTCGTCGATGTAAGGACCAGCAGAGTAAAGTTACCGCTGTGTATATTAATTACGTTTAAGACCACATGCCTTTATTTTGATAGCTTCCTAAGGAGTGGAAGTAGGGTAACGGAACCAGCTCAGTTGGACAAAAATGTAAAACCGGAATGACTTTGGCAACACAGAGAAAGGATGACGAAAAGAGTTAAAAGGCAACCTAAGCTTAGCTTCAGTAGATAGGGGAACAAGGTTTGTAAATGTGATAAAGTGTATTAGAGTAACCTAAAATGTTTATGCGAAAAGATGTAAAAGGTACTGATAATGTAAAGAAATGTACTAATGTAATGGGCTATGCATGACAATGGACTGTAAAATGTTTCAAATTATTGTTATTTGCTCTTGTCTAGCTCTTACGTTGGTTGATGACATGGAGGGATTCAATAAATCATCAATTAACCACCAGTTCTGGCCTTCTCAATATTGACTGGATGCTACAGTCAATATTGAAAAAGCTGTATCGCAGGACTGAAAGAGTGAGGATTTGCTCCCGCGAACATAGAACGCACTCTTAGCGTCGATATTGGAAAAGCTCTAGCGCAACACTGAAAGTGTGAGGATTTGATCCTGCCAACACAGAACAAGAAGTGTTAGCGTTGATAGTGAAAAAGCTGTATCACAAGACTGAAAGAGTGAGGATTTGCTACCACGAACACAGAACAAGCAATGTTAGCATTTAAATTGAAAAAGCTGAATCGCAAGACTGAAAAAGTGAGGATTTGCTCCCGCGAACACAGAACGAGCACAGTTAGCGCCGATATTGAAAAAACTGTATGGCAAGCCTGAAATAAAGACGAATTGCTCCCGCATACACAGAATGAGCGGTGTTAGTGTCAATATTGAAAAAGCTGTCTTGCAAGACTAAAGGAGCAAGGATTTGCTCCTAAGAACACAGAACGCACTCTTATCGTCAATATTGAAAAAGCTGTATCGCAGGACTGAAAGAATGAGGATTACTCCCGAGAACATAGAACGCACTCTTAGCGTCGATATTGGAAAAGCTCTATTGCAACACTGAAAGTGTGAGGATTTGATCCTGCGAATACAGAACAAGAAGTGTTAGCGTCGATATTCAAAAAGCTGTATTGCAAGACTGAAGGAGCATGGATTTGCTCCTTCTAACACATAAAGGTGAAATTTAGCATCCGAATTGATACAGCTGTGTCACAAGACAGAAAGATTGAGGATTTTCTCCCACGAACACAGAACGCACTGTTAACGTCGATTTTGAAAAAGCTGTATCGCAAGACTGAAAGAGTGAATATTTTTTCCCGTAAACACAGAACGAGCAATGTTAGCATTTATATTGAAAAAGCTGTATCGCTAGACTGAAAGAGTGGGGATTTGCTCCCGTGAACACAGAACAAGCAGTGTTAGCGTCGATATTGAAAAAGCTGTATTGGAAGACTGAAGGAGCATGAATTTGCTCCTAAGAACACAGAACGAACAATGTTAGCATCCGTATTGATACAGCTGTATCAGAATACTGAAAGAGTGAGGATTTGCTACCACGAACACAGAACGAGCACTGTTAGCATCGATAGTGAAAAAGCTGTATCGCAGGACTGAAAGAGTGAGGATTTGCTCCCGCGAACATAGAACGAGCACTGTTAGCGTCAATAGTGAAAAAGCTGTATCACAAGACTGAAAGAGGGAGGATTTGCTACCACGAACACAGAGCGCACTCTTAGCGTCGATATTGAAAAAGCTGTCTTGCAAGACTAAAGAAGCAAGGATTTGCTCCTAAGAACACAGAATGCACTCTTATCGTCGATATTGAAAAGCTGTATCGCAGGACTGAAAGAGTGAGGATTTGCTCCCGCGAACATAGAACGCACTCTTAGCGTCGATATTGGAAAAGCTCTAGCGCAACAATGAAAGTGTGAGGATTTGAGCCTGCGAACCCAGAACAAGAAGTGTTAGCGTTGATATTCAAAAAGCTGTATTGCAAGACTGAAGGAGAATGAATTTGCTCCTACGAACACATAAAGGTGAAATTTAGCATGTGAATTGATACAGCTGTGTCACAAGACAGAAAGATTGAGGATTTTCTCTCACGAACACAGAACGCACTGTTACCATCGATATTGAAAAAGCTGTCTTGCAAGACTAAAGGAGCAAGGATTTGCTCCTAAGAACACAGAACGCACTCTTATTGTTGATATTGAAAAAGCTGTATCGCACGACTGAAAGAGTGAGGATTTGCTCCTGCGAACATAGAACACACTCTTAGCGTCGATATTGGAAAAGCTCTATCGCAACCCTGAAAGTGTGAGGATTTGATCCTGCGAAGACAGAACAAGAAGTGTTAGCGTCGATATTCAAAAAGCTGTATTGCAAGATTGAAATAATGACAAAGTGCTCCTGCGAACATAGAACGAGCAGTGTTAGCGTCGATATTGAAAAAGCTGTCTTGCAAGACTAAAGGAGCAAGGATTTGCTCCTAAGAACACAGAACGCACTCTTATCGTCGATATTGAAAAAGCTGTATGGCAGGACTGAAAGAGTGAGGATTTGCTCCCGCGAAAATAGAACACACTCTTAGCGTCGATATTGGAAAAGCTCTATCGCAACACTGAAAGTGTGAGGATTTGATCCTGCGAACACAGAACAAGAAGTGTTAGCGTCGATATTCAAAAAGCTGTATTGCAAGACTGAAGGAGCATGGATTTGCTCCTACGAACACAAAAAGGTGAAATTTAGCATCCGAATTGATACAGCTGTATCAGAAGACTGGAAGAGTGAGGATTTTCTCCCACCAACACAAAACGCACTTTTACCGTCGATATTGAAAAAGCTGTACGGCAAGACTGAAAGAGTGAGGATTTGCTCCTACGAACACATAAAGGGGAAATTTATCATTCGTATTGATACAGCTGTATAACAAGACAGAAAGTGTGAGGATTTGATCCTGCGAACACAGAACGAGAAGTGTTAGTGTCGATATTGAAAAAGCTGTATTGCAAGACTGAAAGAGTGAGGATTTGCTCCCGTGAACATAGAACGAGCACCGTTAGCGTTGATATTGAAAAAGCTTTTTCGCTAGACTGAAAGAGTGAGGATTTGCTCCCGTAAACACCGAACAAACTTTTAGCGTCGATATCGAAAAAGCTGTATGGCAAGAATGAAAGATTGAGGATTTGCTCCCTCAAACACAGAACAAGCACTGTTAGCGTTTATATTGAAAAAGCTGTATCGCAAGACTGAAAGTGAGGATTTGCTCCCGCTAACACAGAACGCACTCTTAGTGTCGATATTGAAAAAGCTGTATCGCAACACTGAAAGAGTGAGGATATCCTCCCGCGAACACAGAACGAGCAGTGTTAGCGTCGATAATGAAAAAGCTGTATTGCAAGACTGAAGGAGCATGGATTTGCTCCTAAGAACACAGAACGAGCAATGTTAGCATCCGTATTGATACAGCTGTATCACAAGGCTGAAAGATTGAGGATTTGCTCCCATGAACACAGAACGAGCACTGTTAGCATCTATATTTAAAAGGCTGTATCGCTAGACTGAAAGAGTGAAGATTTGCTCCCGCAAACAAGGAACGCACTTTCAGCGTCAATATTGAAAAAGCTGTATGTATTTTACAACGAATTCTGGAATATTTTGGCCCCAATATTCCAAAGAATGGTGCAGGAAACCAAAAAAAATGGCAGACTTCCGCCAAATATAAATTCTGCCAAGATCACTCTCTTGTTAAAACCAAGAAAAGACCCAATACTCCCTACCAGCTACCGACCCATATCCCCTATTAACGTCAATCTCAAAATAATCTGTAAAGCCCTCGCAAAAAGACTAGAAAAGGTTACTCCTCTCATAATACATCCTGACCAAACTGGATTTCTTAAAGGTAGGCATTCATCCACTAATTCACGCAGATTACTTAATTTAATAGATTATTCCTACAGTAAAAATATTGAGACCAATATATTATCTCTAGATGCAGAAAAAGCATTTGATAGAATTAACTGGAAATTCTTGTTTGCAACCTTGACTAAATGTGATTTTGGAAGCTCTTTCATAAACTGGATAAAAATATTATACAGTTCCCCAGCGGCATGTATCAGAACAAATAACCAAACATCTTCCCGTTTCTGTGTTCAGAGGGGCACCAGGCAGGGATGCCCACTTTTGCCCTCATTATTTGCTATTTTTATTGAACCACTAGCAGCAGCAATCAGACAAACTAAAGGTATTAAAGGCATAAAATGCAGGAATATTGAACATAAAATATGTCTTTATGCAGATGATGTATTACTCTTTCTCCAACATTCGCAAACCTCTGTCACTCAGGTGATTGGATTGATAAATTCTTTCTCAAGAATTTCAGACTATTCTATAAATTGGTTAAAATTGACAGTTCTTCCAATTAATTGTTCTTTCAATAATTGTCCTAATATACAACTACAATCAGGGAATATTACATATTTGGGCATTAATGCCTAAATTGGCAGATTTAACAAAACTAAACCATATCCCGCTCTTAAAAAAAGTGGAAGATGATCTCCCTAGATGAAAATCTCTACCCATATCACTCATCGGCAGGGTTGCTTCAATGATGGTCTTGCCAAAAATCAATTACTTATTCTTAATGATTCCGAATAAACCGTCACCTGACTGTTTTAGATCTCTGGACTTCTCCATCACCAAATTTCTCTGGAAAGATAAGCCCCCACGTATT
The DNA here is from genome assembly GCF_021462225.1 of Girardinichthys multiradiatus. NCBI lineage: Eukaryota > Metazoa > Chordata > Actinopteri > Cyprinodontiformes > Goodeidae > Girardinichthys > Girardinichthys multiradiatus. The sequence goes on along the minus strand of NW_025917681.1, from coordinate 62,068 downwards.
AGCCTAAAAACACTACAAAAGACCAAAGATAAAGGAGGTCTAGATCTGCCTAACTTTCATCTTTACTTTTTAGCTAACGGGCTACATTACATCTCAAAATGGTTTAAACACAGTCCTCTAGATGAACCCTGGCTAGATGTAGGACAGACATTATGCAATAATATAAAGATTTCAAATCTACCATTTATTAGCTCAAATATAAAATGGCATGTATACTTCAGCACCTCTCTGACAGCATGGTGGGAATATCTAAAAATGACAGGGTCTTCACTAATCCCATGCAGACGTACACCCATCTGGAACAACTCTGACATCCTACAAAAAAAAATAATATGATAAATTTTCCATATTGGAGGAGTAAAGGAATTGAATACCTGGAACATATATTTGAAGGAATTCAGTTCATCCCATTTAACAGATTAATTATACAATACAGGATGGACAAGAATACATTTTTAGAATATCAACAAATTACATCTATAATAAAAAATAAATTTAGACATAACGTTGGGTTACAAATGCCATCAAGTGTACTAGAGTTCCTAAAACTCAACCCCTCCAAATTAATGCCTAAAATATACAGGACACTGTCTAATATAGATGAATCAATTTCCCTTCCTATTACAAAATGGGAGGTGGACTTATCAGTTAACTTTGACCAAACATTCTGGTCTCAGATATGTTCCAGAACTTTTAAACTGACAAGTAACCCCAGTTAGCAATTAATACATTATAAAATCCTTCATAGAGTATACTATACAGGTCAACGGATGTTCAGGGTGGGCTTGGCACCTTCCAATATTTGCTTACACTGCACAAGCAATATACCAGATAATTATATCCATGCACTATGGTTATGTACACCCGTTCAGAGGTTCTGGTGCCTGATATGTGAAGACTTATCTAAGTGTGTGAGATGTAATATTTCACCTTCCCTTTCACTTTGCTTGTTGGGCAACTTCGATGATGTCATCATAGAGACAAATTCAGTTCACATGGTTTTCACTGCCTTATGCGTCGCTAAGAAAACTATCCTCATGAACTGGAAAAATAAAAACCTTAATATTAATCAGTATAAACATTTTCTGTTGGAATATATTAGCCTTGAGATCAATCAGATCAAACTCTCCGGGCTCCTTTTATCATCACCTAGTGGGGGTGGTGCGCCCTTGGCTTCATCCTGTGGGGCGTTGTGGCGGATTCGGGAGGGGGGTGTCTGGGTTTGGGCATTTGGGGTGTCCCTGGGCTGGGATCGCTGGGGGGTCTGGCGCTGGGGGCTGTGGTCCTGGCCGAGGTGGGGCTTTGGTGGCTCTTGGGGGGACATCTAGTAGCTGCATGCGATGCTTTTGGGGGGCCTGCGCCGACAGACATAGGTCACTGGCCTGGTGCCTGTGCTGCTCCTGGATGGGTCCAGGGTGGGCTTGGGGGCTCGGGGTCCCTGGGGCGTATCGCCCCCTGGGCTGGGGTCCTGGCTGGGCCTTGTGGGGCTTGGGTCCTGGCGGGTATGTTGCCGGGGTTTTGGGCTGGTGCATGCCTGGGCGCCCGGCCCTGGCTCAGGGACCTTTGGTGTATCGGTGGGCATAAGGGCTTCCGAAACTGGCGGGTAGGTCCCATCTCATTGCAGGTGGTGCTCCTTCCTTCAAGGGTGGGGGGGGGGTGCAGAGGGTGCATGTACCTATCATGGCCTGGAGCTTGCATCTGGGGGCTGGGCGCTCTGTTGCCTCTGCCCCTTGGGTTCGGGGGTGGCCCAATTTTATTGTACAACTTAGACACTCTCACTTATAACATTTTCATGACATTCACATGTAGGGTCTTGGGGGTGGGCGCACTCAATGGCATCAGGAGGGAAGGATATCCTAGTAGCCTAATCTCTGGTACCTGCGCTCACCTCTAAGGGTATAATTGCATGTAGACATTGAGGGTTCAGAATGGGGGGGACCCTCTTCCCCACCGTTTTTCTTTTTAAATGCACACTACAACAACATACAACATGCATCAACACCACATTTGAGCTGGCGGAGGCAGGCTTGGGGTCTTTTCACACCCCCGTTCACTATTTCCCATCTGTGGTCGGAGGCCGGGAGAGGGAATGGGCCCTCTAGTTGGGTCTGAGCTGGGGTTGGGGGTCGGGTCTTGGGGATTGTCTGGTGCTGGGCTGGCGTTTCGGCTCTCCCGGGATCGCTTGGGTTCCCTTGGATCTCGGCCCCTAGCTTTGGGCCCTGGTCTGCCGGCTGGGGGGTGCCGGGCTCCGGCAGGGGGGTCTTAACTGGCGTTTATTGGGATGTGGCCCCGCTTTGATGGAGGTGCTGGCCAGCTGGACTGCTTCATGGCAGTCCATGGCTGGATCTGCTCGGGCGTGGATGGCTGCCTGCAGGGTCTGTGGACTCGTCGCTGCGGCTTCCTGGGCTTCTGCACTGTCGCTGCTGGGTGGTTCCCCTGGGACTCTCCACTGCTCTTCTCTGTGGGGGTTGCGGTAGTCCTGGCGGTGGTTCTCCTGGGGTTCCTGTGCTTTGGGGGGCCTTTAGATGTCTGTGGCTTGGATCTCCTCAGTGTCCGTCCAGGGACCATGGGGCAGGCCTGTGGGTCCTCAAACTCGCTATTGCATATTTTTGTGGAGAAACCTTGTATACAGGAACGCGTCCACACCCATACTCACAGGTGTTGAGCTTCAGGTGTTGACAGATACACAGATGTTCTATTTTGGGCTGCACCTCTCACTAAGTACATTTTACATTCAGAATTACCGTGTACTATTTTGTTAAAAAAAACAAAAAACAGCTGCAGGTGTATAAGCAAGCTGGGTGTAATCTTATATTCTCTTCATCCTTCTTTCTCTCCTCCACTCTTTCCTTCTTTTCATCCCTTTTTCCCCCATCTCTCTTTTTTGAGCTTTTTTTTCCCTTTTCATTTCAGTCTCCGTGTCCATAACAATTGAAATATTCTCAAAGAAGATTATAATAAAGTTTATTTTATGAATATCAAGCAGAGCTTTAAAGCATTAGCTTTGATGCTCTGCTTGTGAAAGTAAATCTGTTGGGCAATTTCTTGGCCCTCAGACAACAATTCTGAGCGATATTCTGCCGGACAGGACACGTAAAAAAAAACAAAAAACAGCTTGATGAAGCTCTTGCGGACTTCATAGTGAAGGTCTCCCAGCCTTTTTCTGTATCCAAACCTATACCACCCAGCCAAACAGTTCCTTGTCATACCAGCCTCCTCTGTTCCTTGTGAAAAAGTATTTTTCAAAGCTGGAGAAATTGTCTCAAAAAAAAAAGAAACTGTTTGAGCCCTTCTACTGTGCAGAAATTACTTTTCTTGAATAAAAACACCTGAAGTAACACAAGCACCCTCTTCACCCGTTCACATTGTTTTTAAATTATTTTTTCATGGGTTAATTACTCAGAATCTTTAATGAGTTACTAAAAACACATATGTACAACACACATATACATACATAAGTGCTATTATTTACACAAGAAGCGCATCACATTTGCGGGGTTTCATTTGGTGCAACAATTGCTACTGCCAGTAGATGTCACCCAAGGGAACTGAATGGACCTTTGGGTAGTGAACCACTTTATGACACAATGGTTCAAAATGATTCTATGCTTCAAAAAGCCTCATTTTGACATCACTAGTCACAAGTAGTAGTGTAAATTGTAATATTTTTCGCTGGACATTTTTGACAGTTTAAGTTAAAGTAGGAAATCTCTGAAAAACAAGAGTTTGACTCATTAGTTTTAAATAATTTTAAAAACCTTTCCACAATATTTGATCAGCTATGTCTGGAGTCTTTACAGGCACAGTTTTGCTTCGATTCACTTTTAGTCTTTGGAGGAGTTAACAAAAATAATTTTGCATATTATGTGATATTTTTGCTAATTACCAAACTACGATTTGTTTTCGAAACTCAAATAATTTAGTAGGACTCATGGAACATGCAGTAAAAGGGTTTTTTGAGAGAGCATCATCAACATGCATTTTTTGCTATAATGACACCATCTAGTCATCAAATATCGGAATTTGTTTTTCATCTTGTGAGAGTTACCCAAAATCCTCCAAATTCCCAGAGTTCAAAAGGTTAATGTAAGTTGACCTAGAAGCCACGCCCACTTTTTAACCATATTAAAAATATGTCCTTAGGAGCAGGCCTTGAGCAGATGTAGCAAGTTTCATGTATTTCTTAGTCTGTTTTGCAGATATAAACGTTTGGATTTCATAGTGCCCCTGTCATCAAAAGCATGCAGATTGCAACGAGCGCAGTCTAGCACCAGCTTAGCATTCAGTCCAAATATGTCCTATAAAAGCTTGGCCCCTCTGAGACCTTGAGAATGCCGACCATGCAAATGTTATTCCATCTGGATCTGAATTAAGAGCAGATGTCAGAGTGTATTTTGTCCATCATCTCCCTGATGTTTAGTAAAAGGGTAGCATCTCATATAGGAGCTGCATTGAAAGGGGCAGCTTGCTGCTGCCTGCCTTGTTAGCATAGGATTTCCCTTCCGAGATCAGTCCGCAACTGAATGATAAAAAGGTATTAACACAAAAGGTATAGTTAAATGAAGGACTGATCCTGAAGAAGAGAGCTTAAAAAGTATAAAAAGGTTTTGAAAAGTCACATTCAGACGAAGCATCCTGCAACCATGTGAGAGAATTTAAGTGCACCCTTTCATCAAACATTTTGACAGGTGGGCGGGACTTCCGGTGAGGGCGGGACTTCCGGTGGGGGCCATGTGGGCGCCATGTGGTTGCCATGTGGGCAGGGGGGTGTGTCCAAGGGGCGTAACAGTGGATGTTGATTGGTTGTCGTCATTAGGGGCGATACCTTAAATGAGTCAATTAAAACACAGGGGTGTGTTTAAGGGTGTTACGGGGAAGGCCTTAAATGAGCCAATTAAAACACACAGGGGTGTGTTTAAGGGTGTTATTAATAATCTGTATGTTTTTTCAGGCGTTAATACATCTAAAAAACAAAACAACAAAAAAAAGACATGCATCCTTTTATATTTTTAAAGGTATAATCAACTTAATGTGGACCTATCACATGAAATCCTAATAAAGGAACTGTGTAACCTGACAGAATTGTAAGTTAATTTTGCTTTACAGCAGGACCTATTTGTTGAATATATGAGCCAGTCTAAATCCGTTCAAAATAGAAAAGACCTAAAAAAGTAAATAAATAAAAAATTGTGCTTCACTACATCGATGGAACGAGAAAAACCTTCAGCTTCTGCGTCAACATACTGGAAAAGCAGCTGAAAATAGGTAAGACGAATATCAGATTAACAGAAAAAAAAAAAGAACATCAGTATACTGTTTCCAAGTTACAAATTGACTAGCAATGATGTGTTTGTTTTGAATCATGAGAGACTCCATTTTAGGAAAAAGGAATGATAATTTTAGTTACCTGTAGCTTTTCTAAAACATTTTACTTTTTCATCTTAGAGTTACAGGGTTACAGTTATTCTATATCCAACTGTTAGGGGCGATGTCAGGAAGGGGCAGTTACATCTGTTTCTTAGATAACATATCACCTTTGAACTCAAGAAGGGTTTTGGTCTTAAAAACATAGTCTTTGCAGTTGAGATAACACTGTCATGTTCTGGTATAAATACTGTGTGTAAATGTTGGGGCTCTGTTTCATTGGTTAACCTCAGTGTCAGGGTCTTCAAATGCTGAATGTCTTTGAACCATAACACTTGTTACATTGAAAAATACCAGTACTGACAAGAAAAAATGTCGGTAAATATTTCAGGAAACCCGGAAATTGTGGCTTCTTCTTCTGATAATTCACAAAAGCACAATGACATCTTAAAACGTAAGTAAGTAAGTAAGTATCATTAAATGCATGTGAATGTTCTCAAATTTTGTTTATATATATATTGTTTATATATATATATATATATATATATTTGTTTCTTTGTCATAGAACCCACCGCTGATGACCTTGATGATTTCATCTTGACACAATCAGATTATGGTAAGTAAATGTTAAATGCAATAAAATATATATATATATATATATATATATATATATATTATAGTTAACCCTTGACAATGTTTCAATTTATAGATTTGATGAGAGAGGTAAACCCGAATGATCAAGTTGGAGGGTTCAGCGGCTGGAATCCACACTCCAAATTAAGAAGGCGAATTATTTCCAAACAAGAAAAACTCCCAACTACATCTGAACTTTCTTCTAACACAGAAATTACGACAGATTCTTTGAATACTCCTCCGCCAATTATCATCATTTCCCCTGAAGACACACCGGATAAGTTACCGGCACCTCCAGAAAGTAAGTCCTAAGAACTAACTGTTTTTCTTTGAGAGTGAATGTATTTTATTTATGTGTTATTAGAGACTTTTGTTTTAAACCTCAGATAAAACTGTTTACAGATTCGACTGAGAGCTCTGTGGAAGACATAGTTGTCGAGCAGGAGCAAGGTAAGGAAATAAAAATTAAATAAAAACAATATATATATATATATGTATTTTAAGCATAGTTCAATAAAAATGTCATATAAACCTGTTTACAGATACATCCAAAGATGCCACATTAAATCCGCCCACCAGAAGGTCGCTTTTCAAAGATCAAGACAGCTTTCAGCAGAACGGCACAGTTTCAGTCCAACAAGAAGTGAAATCTGGAGGTTTTACCGCAAAGAATCGGAGTAAGATTAAAAAAAAACTTGTGTATTTTAAAAACTATTTTCGTTTTATTTATGAACGCTGTGCTGCGCAGCGTAAGATAACTTTTTATTGTCTTCTGTTTTTACAGAATATTTAACCCCGGCCAAAAGACAGCGACTCTTTGCGCTACAAACCAGAGCAACGCTAGTGAGTGGTTTAATGAACGGTACGTTTTAATTCATACATACATACTGAATTAATTTTAATTCCCCTTTTTTTTTTTTTTTTTTCAGCTTTAATGTGATTATTTCAATATATATATATATATATATATTTATTATCTATTTATTTATTTTTTGTTCATTCTCCTTACAGAGGTAACGTTGATGGTAGGACAGATTGGTCACAGAAACGGACAGCGCAGGAAGACAGTCTCTACAGCCTCACGGAATCTTCGTAATAAGGCCTCATCGTTAACGCTTCTGGCAGCATGTCAGATTCTGTTAAAGAAGCATTTTGGTGACATCAAGGTGATTTTAAACTGAACTGATCACTGTGTTTTTGTTTTTTGTTTTTTCTGTAGGTTAGTTTTATTTTTATTTTTGTTTCTTATGTTCATAGAAAATGGATAACCGAATCAGACTTGCCCTGGATGAAATAAGAAATTTAGTTAATGAACTTAACGAAATTCCCGTTAATGCAGAAGAAAATAGCACACCGTCTCCACACAGCATTGAGCAAAATTATCATAATCCCTCTACGACACACTCCGCAGATCATCACGGGGGTCATTTCAATACGGGAGTAGCGGTTAGTTCTGATCAAGTAATCAGACTTGCCCTGGATGAAATAAGAAATTTAGTTAATGAACTTAACGAAATCCCCGTTAATGCATCTCCTGCTAACAGTGAAAATTTAATAAATGAACATCAGCACGGTGACGTTTTAAACGTAATCAATCAGGCTCTTTCCGATTTGAACAGCGAACCGTCTCCACACAGCAGCATTGAGGAAAATGATTCACCTGACACTCATCAGAATCCTTCTACGTCACACGCCGCAGATCGGCACGGTGACGTTTTAAACGTAATCAATCAGGCTCTTTCCGATTTGAACAGCGAACCGTCTCCACACAGCAGCATTGAGGAAAATGATCCACCTGACACTCATCAGAATCCTTCTACGTCACACTCCGCAGATCATCACGGGGGTAATTTCAATACGGGAGTAGCGGTTAGTTCTGATCAAATAGAGCGAGATCCTCCAGCTGTGGTTGAACGTGAACATTTTAATAACCATGAAATAAGGAGACCTTTTACCATACCGCCGCCCTGTCCAAGTAACGTTCCAGATTTAGCAGCATTCTATGCAGACATCATGCATATTATAATTGAATTAGCCGACGCTGCGAGATCGTTAACCAGACGTAACGACGTTGTGCAGCTGGAATTAGTGGGTGAAAATCTCAATCGTTACATCACATTTACTGTTACAGATGATGGAAATATGATCCTGCCTGCTTTCGAAAACTTCCTCGACGATTTAGTACAATCGAATGCAAATATACCTGTAGATAATAACATAGAATTTGTTCTTCAGGTTGTTAATGACCCAGCAGGAGGTTCTAAGCGTAAAGCTGCAGGAACATTAGACTGTGAACTGTTTAATAAGAAAATGCGTCATTTGTATATTATAAACAATACCGGTAATCAGTTATGTTTTGCAATCAGCCTCGCACACGTTTCTGATCCTGAGCTCACGGATCACCGTGCTGTAGAACTGGGGAGGAGATGGCAGCATCAGGCAGGCCTTGACGAGCAAACAGCAGTTACTTTTAGTGATATTGGTAAATTTGAAACCATTCTGAAGAGAAAAATTGTAGTGTTTCACAGAACCACGGGCTCTACTGCTCTGTGTAAATTTGAGACCAGTTTCCCCGATCGTTCAAACCCTCTGTTTTTGCTGTTATTTCAAGGTCATTACTATGGGATAAAAAATCTCAAAGGTTTTATGGGGTGCAGATATATTTGTAATTACTGTTACGCCAGCTATCAGAATGCCAATACACACCATTGTGAAGGTTATTGTCCAGTGTGTCGAACATATAAATGTATGCAAGAGATTAGCAATCCTGTAAGCTGTGCAGGCTGTCAAAGAATCTGTCGTAATTCTTCATGTTTCAGCAGACACAGGGAACCGCGCATCAGAAATAGTGCTGAAAGGCCTATGAGTGACTGTGAGTTGGTAAAACTGTGTAAAGTATGCAAACGGATATACGTTATTCCAATCAGTAAACCGAATAAACCACACGTGTGTAATGTAAAATGCAGTATTTGCGGTGAAAATGTACCCCCCAGCCTAGACATTACATGCGATGATCATAAGTGTTACATTCTGCCTTGCAGTGCAATTAATCAGCTTGATGATAAACTGATTTTTTATGATTTCGAATGCCTCGTCAATGAGAGCGGCGTGCATACCCCCTTTCTGGTCTGTGCTAAAACGTTGAAAGGTGATGAATGGTACGCTTATGGACTGAATTGCACCCAAAAATTTCTCCTGCATTTCAGGAGGCCAATGTACAAAGGTTACACCTTAATAGCGCACAATGCGTGGGGGTACGATGGTTACCTGATTCTCACAGCAATGCTGCAGTTAGGCATCAAACCACATATCGTCATGGTAGGGAGTAAAGTTCTCTGTTTAACCGACCCTGATTACAGGTTAAAATACATTGATAGCCTGTCCTTCATGTGCATGAAGCTTAGTGCCATGCCGAAAGCGTTAGGCTTTACCGATCAAAGCAAGGGTTTTTTTCCCCACCTATTTTTCTCTGAACAACATCTCCAGTATGTAGGGGCTTTTCCTCCTCCATCCTGCTACGCTGTAGAACGCATGAGTCTTCAAGAACAACAGGTGTTTAGCAGCTGGTACAGAGAAGCGAGCAAAGAGGTCTTTGACTTTAAGAAAGAAGCAATTCGTTATTGTAAAAATGACGTTGAAATTCTTTTTCAAGGATGCTTAAAATTCAGAGACGAGTTCTTTAAGGAGACAAGTGTGGATCCGTTTAAAAGTATCACAATAGCATCAGCCTGCATGAAGGTTTTTGTAACCAATTTCCTTCCTCCTCAAACCTTAGCCATTCCATCACCTCTGGACTACAGACGTAGCAGTAAAACGTTCTCCAGCGCGTCCATTCAATGGCTCGGCTGGATTGCAGACAGCAGAGCCAAATTTATCGAGCATGCATTAAATAGGGGTGAAAAGAAAATCGGGCCATATTCAGTGGATGGGTATGCAGAGATTAACGGTGTCAAAGTTGCGTTTGAATTTTATGGCTTTTTTTTCCACGGCTGTAAAAAGTGTTACATGCCTCATGACAAGTGTCCGTTGAGAGGGGTCGCATTTGAACAGTTTTACGCAGCCACTGTTGAGAGAAGCAAGGTGTTACAAACTGTGTACGGCCTTCGTCTCGAAGTCATATGGGAGCATGAGTGGATTGAAATGAAAAAATCAGACCCAGGGGTGATCAGCTTTCTTGAGAGAGTTAATGCACCCGAACCGCTATCCCCCCGGGATGCGCTGTATGGTGGACGCACCTGTCCTATGAAGTTGAGGTACACAGCGGAACCGGATGAAACTGTACACTATGTGGATTACACATCTCTGTACCCTTATGTAAACGCCAACTGCGTTTTTCCCCTCGGACACCCCACCATCATTTACAAAGATTTTGATGACCCCAGCAGCTACTTCGGTATAATCAAAGCTGTGGTCTACCCACCACGTAACCTGTTGTTCCCTGTTTTACCTTACAGAACATCCCAAGGTAAACTTGTGTTCACTCTCTGCCGCTCATGCGCTGAATTAAATAACCAGTCAGGTCCCTGCATGCATAATGATCAAGAAAGAGCTCTGACGGGAGTTTGGGTGACTGTAGAATTCTGTAAAGCTTTGGAGTGTAGTTATCGTCTTGCTAAAATCACAGAGGTGTGGCATTTTGAAAAGAGAAGTGATACAATCTTTAAAGGTTACATTCATTGCTTTTTAAAGGGTAAGCAGGAGGCTTCAGGCTATCCGTCTGAAGCAGTGGATCAGGAGAGTAAGTCAAAGTATATAAGCGACTACAAACTGCATCAGGGCATCCAATTAGACCCTGAGAAAATCGAGATGAATCCTGCCAAAAGGCAGGTTGCAAAATTGTGTTTAAACAGTTTTTGGGGGAAATTTGCACAAAGAAGTGATCTGTCTCAGACCACAGTCATCACTAATCCTGAAGACTTTTTCAGCTTCATGTTCTCGAGTAAATACAGGGTTAACTATTTTCATTTTTTCAACCCTGAAATGTGTGTAGTGCAGTGGAACTACAGCAAACGTGTCATATATCCACCAAGTAAGACAAATAATGTGTTTATAGCAGCATTCACCACCGCTTATGCACGTTTAAAACTTCTCAGCAGCATGGAGAAGTTACAGGACAGATTGATTTATATTGACACGGACAGTTTGATTTATGTGACAAAAAGTGGTGAAACTCCTCTGGAATTGGGGAATTATCTGGGTGATCTTACTGACGAGTTAGATGGTGACAGCATTTCGGAGTTTGCATCGACAGGACCCAAGAGTTATGCATACCAGACCAAAAACCGTAAAAATGTAATGATACGTGCTAAAGGCATCACTCAGACGCATGAATGCAGCGAGAGGGTAAATTTTGACAGCATCAAAGGGCTGGTCGAGGGCAACTTACAGGGGTCAAGTGAGGGTGTCATTGAAATCCCTCAGCACACGATCAGGAGGGATAAAAAGAGATTCCGTTTGACAAACGCGACATTTCTTAAAAAGTTTCGACTGGTGTATGATAAGAGACGTCTTTTTTCTGACGGGACAACTCTGCCTTTCGGTTATTAGAGTTGAAGAAGAAATAAAATAAAAAGTCACATGGATTTACAGGAGATTGATTTTGATCCTAGATTTAGAGCCCCTTTCTCATGTATGATAGTTGGACCCAGCGGCTGCGGGAAAACTTTCTTTGTAAAAAGTATTTTACAAAACTGTAATCATGTCATGGATATTGTTCCAGAAAATATTGTATGGATTTACACATCTTTTCAACCCATGTATGCTGAATTGCAGAAGATGAATAAAAATATTACCTTTGTGGAAGGATTGCCTCATTCTTTTGAAGATGAAAACCTGTTTCCTCCTGATCAGAATCATTTGATCATTCTAGACGATGTTATTGCTCAAGCCTCAGATGATGAAAACGTGATGAAAGTCTTTACCCAGTTTCGTCACCATCGTAATATGAGTGTTATGATGTTGACTCAGAATGTATTTCATCAGGGAAAGTTCAGTCGCACTATTAGTTTGAACTGTAATTATATGGTGTTGTTTAAGAACCCGAGAGATAAGCTGCAGCTGAACATATTGGCCCGCCAAATGTTTCCATCTCAAAAGGGTCTCTTCTTGGAGAGTTTTGAAGACGCAACGAGAGAAGCTCATGGATATTTAATCATCGATTTTACGCCTACCTGCCCAGAACATTTCAGACTGAGAACGGGGATACTTCCTCAGCAGTGGCCTGCTGTGTACGTACCCAGAACAAAGTAAGTCATCATGTCAGCGCGTATAAAAAGGAATTTACCATTATTCAGAGCTTTGTACCAGGCCTGTCCACAGAAACGTAAAGATATTCTCGCACACTGCTCTCCCGACTTTATTCAGGCTCTGTGCGAGATTGCACTGAATATCCTAAAAGGTAACATTAAACTATCACCCTCTCAACACCGACAATTGAAGAAACAAAGAAATATCATCAGATTGTTGGGTGATAAAAGAACCGGGATAAAAACTAAACAGTTGGCTCTCAAAAAGCAACGAGGTGGTTTTATTCTGCCCATCTTAACGGCTCTTGCACCCTTGATCGGTGATCTAGTGGGTGGAATCATCAGGAGATAATGTCTCTCAGAACATCGCAGAAGATGTTTCTCATTTCCCCTCATCAATTCAAGCGTCTGACCCAGTCAGACACGTCCATCAGACAGACGGCGGAGGAGAATTTGGATGCTGAAATGAGAGCGATATTAAACGAGCCGGGTTTTACTTCTTATGAAAAAATCAAGAGATACGATGCTCTTCTCCAGAGGTATCTGACTTTACTTAAGCAAGGTGTCAAAGAAGAAAAACAGCGGGTCAGTTTAACGCTGCAGCGTGACACAGAGGTTCCTGAACATGAGCGGTCCCAAGAAAAACAAGGCCCAGGGCAGGACGAGGCCCCTAAGGATCAGGTTCTTACGGAAGTACTGAAAAGCCTTCCTAAACACAATCGTAAAAATGCCGAGTACATTTTGAAGAAATTATCCGAAAGAAGTGAGAGTTGGACTTCGCGAGGCGAATTTGTATTTAACGGAAATATTATAAAGGGGTCCCACATGATTGATTTGTTGAAAAATCTCATGCTTCCGTTTAAAAAATCTGGAGCATCACAAACCCGAGGATGGTCTGACTTTCTACACACCTTGTCAGAGGTAAACATACCTATATCTTCAGTCATTAACCCTTATGCTCGTGAAGAATATAGACGTTTCAAAACAGAGGGTACATCGATTGAAAATGGGGGTACACCACCCAGCGTTAAGCAGAGAAGAAAAAGAAGAAGAAGGCAGATAACTCATTCTCCCCACTGGTCGAGATCTGAGCTGGAAGATCCAAAAAATGCTGATGGGAGATCAAAAAAGTCTCTTCGTAAGACGACACTACCACCCCGATGGATTACATTTTCACCATAAACCGTTATAAGAAAATGAAACATGTAGCCTATTTCTTTTATTCAATAAATATTTTATTGATTATATTTTTCAAGTCTAACTTCGTTCTCTACTTCACACACTAACATATGATATCATTACACAAATATTAAATCATAAGAAGAAAAAAAAAACAAACAATGAAAAAAAAATAAAAAAAAGACATTTTAAATTCCATAACAATCCAGAAACATCTCCAAAGAGCATGTTCCGTGAGTATAAAATGTACAACTTTGATTAATGACACATTTCTGATATTTTTTCACAAAGTTAGATACCATTAAATCATTCTTAATCACATCTCCGGTGTATTTCGACAACACTTGCTGCATTGATAATCCGCACGCTCTATGACATAGATAAAAAATGCAATGGTGACCGCACACAGTGGACAGAGTGTTTTGAAGCTGATTATTATGATACAATATTTTTGAGGATCTGTCTTCTAAAAATGTTACGATGCTTGACGGGTAGAACTCGAAATCCGGAGAGAATCCATAAGAGTCAAAAAGCTGGATTGACCATTCTCATCCAATGTCAGAGCTAGCCAGTGTTCCCCGGCATGTGTGAAGGATGTGTATTCACGATAAAGTAGGCCGGCCCTGGGAATTTGTCAGCTAGCAGCGGCAGCTGGTCGCACGGCCACACACCGCAAAACAAATCTCCCAGCAGATGACGCATCAGGCTCTCAATTTCATGATTATTCATGCCTGATTAGATTAATAATAATCCACCAGCACACGCCTCTTTGAATCAATCTCTAAAATAGAATCATAACAAGCGTAGATGATCAGCGTGGTGGTATATGGCAACGGGTTTCTGAAGCGCATTTCCAATCTTAAATTCCCACTGGAAACTGGAGATAGAGCATCTGTGTCCTCACCCGGGTTAAGATTAAATGTGAATAGAGAGTATCCTTGATTAAATTCCTGACGTGATATACTCAGTGGAAGATCTTTTAGATGTCGTCCTGTAGCCGTAAACAAGTTGTAATACTCTCTCACTGAATGACCTTGGTTAAAATTTGGCTGGAAGGCTTTAGCAGGAATTTGTCTGCCATCCTTACACAAAGCTAAATATTCCATATCAAAATGATTCAAGTCAAACGGATTGAGATTGCGTGTTTCTGTAAAAGCGTCATGATCCAGTAACGCAATCACCACATACTTGGGAAAGATGCCTAAGAAAAGATTCTCTTGGTTGCATACCCTTGAATTTTCAGGGATGGAATATGTTTTTACATTCACACGTGAAAGTGGATACAGAGCATTTGCTTTCATTAAAGCTGAAGCGTGCCCCAGTCGTACAGCTGGAGAGACAGTAACTTTTTTGATAAAAAGAGATGCTCCTAATATCCTGAGTTTGTAAGTGGAGTCTCTTGCGGCCATGAGACAAAAGGCATCGTTGGCTCTTGTAAGTTTAATTTTGAGGTCAACAGAGTTTAAAAGAAGTCTCTCGCAGAAAAATATGTCGGCATGCAGGGGGCCTAGGAGATGTACCTCCCTGGAATTTGCCGTAAAGCCTGCTCTGCTGTTAAGACCTTGGTTAGGGCCGTTAGTTGTAACAATAGAGTTCAGAGCACCTGCAGTGTCTTTATAAAAAAGACCAGAGCTAAACTGGGTTTTTAAAGAATCCTCAGAAAAGTTTAACAATGTCTCAATCATGGCTCTATATGGATGTGTAGCGCTGGATTGTGAAATCATTCGATCTCCGAGAGTGACGTCACACTGACTGAAGATGGTGTTTAACGGGTAGTTGATGAGCCCTACAGGTGCATCATCTGGCAGGTTTGTTCCATTCTCGTTAGTAATTTTCACTCTGAGATGCAACAGCGTATCGTTGAGATCCAGATACTTTTCTCTGTCTCCCGGAATGAAAAACTCGATCGGCCCTCCATCGGTGATTGCTGATAAAGGCTGGATCTCGGTGTAAATTTTATCTTCGATCGATAGCTGCGTCATCGGGGCAGAAAATAAGTCCAACTCTGCCAGCGTGCACTCTGATGGTTTGTTATGTAAAAGAGCCATTATTTAAATATATCAAAACTTGCGGATGACTTCCTTCCTCTTCGTTTGTCAGCTGCGACTGATCTCTTTTTTCGCGTTTGTCGTTGTTTTTTAACCGTCCTTAAACGATCACCAGGGGTTCTTGTTCTGGGTCTTTTGGATAAAACCATAATTCCTGAACCTTCTTGACCGTCGATGTGTGCAGAACCACTCATTTTACTCACGGCTCTACCGATGACATCCGAAGCGATATTTGATGCAGCCGTTTTAAGATGGGGTTTTGCAATTGCAAATCCTTTTTTAACCAGAGGGGATACGAAGCGGAATAATTTTGAAAATAATGATCCAATTCCGCGTCCGTACATGACCGGGGCTCCATAAAACCCTGGCAGATTACCGCCTGATTGACTTACATAGTAATTTACAAAGCGATTTGGATCATGTCTCAGACTTAGATGTGCCATGTTCTCTCTTGCCTGCTTGATGCAGTGTTGAATGACCAGCGTAATATGAATGATAACCAATCAATCTTAGAGGTTATATACATATCTCTGGAATAGTTTATACAAATAAAATTTATCTCAGGCTACGTTGTGATATCACCGGTCTGAAGTGTAGTCTTATGACGGTCTTTCCATAGACGAAATTTACAGGAACGTTTTGGTCCGATTTAATTTCTATATTGATATTTTCAATATGTCTTCTGGAGACTGGAAGGTAGTGGGCGGGGTTAAACGTCTGAGTAATCATATCACTGAATGTGCCTTGTACTTTGACGGTCCGCAGTAAAGGTGCAAAAGTGTCGCCTACTATTTGTGGGCTGACCACGTCGCTGTAACAGTATAGGTGATAGAAACCAGCCTTTATATCCGCCGGAAAAGGAGCCAGTTTTGGTTCAGAAACATGAATCCATTCCCCTGGTTTCACGCCCATCATATAAGCTAGAGTGCTGAAGAAGCGTATTTCATACGGACTATTTGCTTGAAATGCAAATCTCTTTTGAACTTTGCTGAATTTAATGCGTAAACCCGATTTCAATTTTTTGAAAAACATTTCCATCTCTGTCTCGAGTTGAACAACGCTGTTATAGCCACTTCTGATCCTTTGCGTATTGATCTCCACATCACCAACCTTCCTCCATTCAAAGTAGGCATCATAATCCGGTAAATTATGCCATGTATGAGGGTATGAAATCTCGGCTAATGCAACCATCCATTGGCCTTCTAAATCAATATGTTGAGCTAAATTTACACGGAAACTTGAACTGGTATTATTTTTAAACACTTCCATGCTAGCATTAGATGGAAGAGTAATGTAAAAGCCATCATCCTCTACCTGACGGTTCATGATGCTGTGTCAACTGTGAGGTTTAGTGCAAACCTTTTTTATACGTTTCGAAGTTCATCAAACTTGATCCAACTGTTGAATTTCTCAGGCCAGTTTTTCCAGCTTACAAAAACCTGTTTGACTCCCTTGACCGTACGTCGTTTTAATATTTTTTCCACTTGATACATCTTGTCGTTAAATATTTTTACTTTTTGAAGTTCCTCAGCGTAAAAGGAACCCTCGATAGGTTCTCCATCCAAATCTTTGAGTTTGTATACAGGAGGAGAACGGGGTATCCGGTCATAGACTGTAAACACTTCATCCGTAAAACTCTGTTCGTATTTTTTGTCAAACACTCCACGGACCTTGGATATTCTGAAGAGATCCCCTTGTTTAAACGTTGTCACTGAGTCCTTGCAATATCTGTTGGACTTGACATCATACAGATTCTGAAACACTTGAAAGGCATTTTCTGGGGTCACTTCCATAGGTCTCATTTTAATGCTGGAGTGGTAGGAATGGTTGTAGCTTCTAGCTAGGTTTTGCAGTACATCGACGTACCGCCGGGTATTGTTAGCTGTAAAATATCTCCACATCCTTGTTTTTAATGTGCGGTTAAATCTCTCGACCACTGAAGCTTTTGCTTCACTCGCTGTGGCAAAATGTTCAATACCGTGTTTCTCCATTAAAACTTTAAATTTCTTGTTAAAAAATTCTTTACCGGCATCAGTCTGAAGTTTTTTGGGGATCTGACTTTCTGTAAAAACTGATTCAAATGCCTTTACCACCTCAGCGGCTGTTTTCCTCTTCAAAACTCGTACATACGCCCTTTTTGAAAAGATGTCAATGACTGTTAATAAATAATTATAACCATCATTTTCCATGGCCAGAGCTTGCATGTCACAGAGATCAGCCTGGAACTGCCTCAATGGTCTGGTAACAAAAACTCTGTTTCTCGGGAACTTTATTCTTGCAGGTTTATGTAGAGTATAGGTATCTTCTCCTGATAAAAAATCTTTAACTTTTTCAACTGCAACCTTCTTTCCCGTTTCATCTTGCATAACCCTCCTCAGCCTATCTACACCCCCAAAACTTCCCGGATTTGAAGGGCTATAATATACTTTCTTCATCAGCCGTCTTCCTGCCATCTCTGCCTTATGCTCACTCTGCCGATTACTTGTTAAATAATGAGAAAAAACACACAGGAGGGTTGATTTATCCTTATTTTTTATTTATTTTATTTTTTTTTATTTAATATAAACAAAAAACAACCAGAAAACAAAATCAGATAAAATGCTGATGAATTCAAACACTACTAGCTTTTAAACAACACTTTTGGGAAAGGTTACTATGTTCCTACTTTAATTGTATTTAATAGTAAAAAGAAAAAAGAAGAAAAATCATATAATGCAGATTAACTAAAGTACTGGAATACTAAAAAAAAAAAAAAATTATACAACAAGTCATCAAACATGTGAGATCAATTTGTCAGTCCATAGCACTCTGAAACAGAGTTAAGTTGTTTGAGATGTTTCTCATCGACCATGCAATCATAAACGTGCGCTATTGCACTGTGGATGCCTTGTACCGATTTCAGTTCATATAAAACCGTCTTGGCAATCGTCTTCACTCTGAAGTCATCCGCTTGTATGCTTCGAAGTACCAGAAGATTCTGAATAGCAGGAATGAGTTTGGGGGTTACGAGTCGTCGTACGATGCGTTGAAAGTTGACTTGGTAATAATCCTCCCCCAGTACCTCCAGGCAATGGTGTTGACGCTGGCTTGGGTGGTTCGTTATACATCCATAGCAGGTTTCTCTGAGATAGTTCAAAGAGGTTATGTTGAATAAATGAAGTATCGCTGTTTTCACCGTATTGATGAGGGTGGTTGAGAACCAACCGTCAATTACGTCCTCCTGGTTACTCTCATCCTCTGCTGAAGGCTGAGGGTCCTCCATCAGTCCCAGGGTTTGTGTAGGGGCTTCGGTAGAGGGTGAGTAGCCGGTGGCTACCTCCTCCTCCACGACCACCTTCATGTCTTCAGGCAGGACATTCGCGTCTACAGACTCAGCCATGAATAGCGGTGATGGTGAGCAGAGGTCTGGAGAAAGCGGTAGATATTTCATGTTGTATCCTGTAGGTGATGCAGGACTGAAGTGGTTCTCTGAGAATGAGGATGTTGAGGTGGATGGTGAGAAGAGGTCAGGGGAAGGCGGATGATATGGTCCAATGTTGAAGCTTTCATCGTGCTCAGGAGAGAAGTGGATCTCTGCTCGGTGGTTGTAGAGATCCCTGTATGGTGTCGGTCCACTCATTCTCATGATACGATTCTCAGTGTCTGTGAGCTTGCAGTTATCCCCCCGTATATATATCATAGGAAGGGGCGTGTCCTCAGAAGAGGGTTCGTTCTAAACGTAAAACAGGAAACGTCAGCGTTTTTTTCACTGACATGACATCGATCCAACTTCGTGACTTTTGGAAAAGGTCGGAAAGACGATGTCCAATTTCACTCATCTTCTCTGCCCAAGCTTCAAACGGCAGAGCCAGCATTGTCTTGAATACGCCGCAGTCCTGATTGAAAGCCTCCAACACAAACAGATCTGAGGGACTCGTCCGGTTGTTCCTGCGTCTGCTTGCCCGAAAAGACCAGCGGCCATTTGCTGTGGTTTTGACCCCCACACTGCGCTAAAGAGAGGTTCTCTCTCAGCTATTTCAACATCGGATGGTATATGAAACATTCTCGCCCGTTTTACAGGTCGAGGAGACAGTTCATTTTCTTCTTCTTCTTCTTTCTCCCTCTCCTGCCTTGAGACTGTTTCAGGGCTATCATTAAGGTGCGGGATTGCAAGCTTTAACACAGCCCAGTCGCTGTGGGTGAGTGTACACAGAGCCAGTGATCCATTAAATACCTCGTCTTGATCCAATTGATACAGGCAAAGCTCTCCTATTTCATACATGAAAATATAACCCCAGCTGCCAACCAGGCCATATGGCTCCAAAGACCATTCTTCCTGCAGAGTCTTGAACGGGGGTCTTTGTACCCTGCAGATGTAGTATGTTGATTTCTTAGGAGCATTCAATTCACGGGATGAATACTGGTAGACGGTCACTGGGGTTTCGCACAGAACTGACATACCTCTTGGCCGAACCGAGGTCTGATTTTCAACCATGGTTGTTGAAGTTGATTTTGGATCCTCATCATCGGTAGAGTATGTCACGACGGGAATTCCGATAGGTATCTCCGTTGAGGAAGTATATGATGCAGTTGCTTGTTCATCATCATCATCTTGGCACGCGTTGCGTTTCTCCTCCGCTTGACGATAAACTCTCTTAACTCTAGCCATTGTTGAACGGGTGTTCTTTTTTTTTTCCAACGAATGCTGCATGTAAAGTGCAGAGTTTTATCTCTGTATTTAAAGTAAACACTAAGGCACGCCCTATTGTTTTCATTGGGTTATTCAAGGTTTAACGATGCTTACAAACACACCCCTCTCTATTTTTAATTGGTGCTGATGCCAAACAGTTTCCGATAATACCATATTTGTCTTGTTCTATTTATAACAAACACACCCCTGTGTTTTAATTGACTAATTTAAGGTATTGCCCCTAATGACGACAACCAATCAGCATCCACTGTTACGCCCCCCTTGGACACACCACCTGCTTGACCACGTGACCTCCTGCCCACGTGGCAACCACATGGCGCCCATATGGCCCCCACCGGAAATCCCGCCCTCACCGGAAGTCCCACCCACCTGTCAAAAAGTTTGATGAAAGGGTGCACTTAAATTCTCTCTCATGTGTTACTCCTCCATTGTCCCTGTGAGGTCTCCACATTTTATTTACTGATGTTAAAACTATTAAGCTGGTACAGAATGAGCACTGAGAGAAAGAGAACTTTGGGGTATAATCACAAATGAAGTTGAGTTTTTTTTCAAAAGAAAAAAGGCAGTTGTAGGGCAAGAATCTTTATTTACAACACAGAGCTACATTATTAAAAAGTTTATAACACACAGAGAAGGCTGCAGTGATAAAATGTCGCAGAGGCAGATGAAAAAAAAATAAAAAAAAATGAAACTGCCCTGGAGAGTTTTATTTTTTTTTTTATTACATCGAAGCAATAATAAAAACCTAAAGAAGAACAGGTTTAGACCAAGCAAAACTGTCTAAAAGTAGTATAAGCTTTTATATAAAAAAGTGTTACAAAAAAGTCTGTAAGCCAAAAACTTCAGATTGCATAAACCTAACATAAATGGTACATTGCCTGCTGCTGATTGCAGCGCCTTACACTACAATCAGTCATCCACCCAAATTTATCCTAGACGTCTTTGCACTAAATTGTCATTGTTTAGATCTATTTTCAACTGAAAGATGTTGACAGGAAAACATTCTTTTAGGCTGTGCTTTGCTTGATTAGTGAAACCTTCTTTGCCTGCTCTTTCCACAATGTATCATCTGAATAAAAATATGCATCATAGCCTGTAACTCTTGTGGTAGCAAAGTGGATGAGCCTGTCTGGGGAGGTAGAGTTGTTTTTTTTAACATTTAGCTCCACCCAGATACTTGCTAGGTGACATGAACCACTCTGACAAGCAAGTTTTCACTCAGGTGAGGTATTGCTTTGTGTAACAAAGAAGAAAATGGTAGTTTTCCCTCCTAAATCCATGCCATAGTTTGTTCAAATGTATTATCTATGTGATTTGAATTGATTGTTGTGTTCCCAGGAAAATTTGGAGAACATCTACAAGAGGGATTTTCTGTGAACTACAGTGGTGGAGCCTGTTAGTTATGTAGAAAAGCACAGGTGAGTTTCATTTGTAATTTGGATCGTTGGCTAGCTGAACTGTCTGCATACCAGTTATTGCATAAACTATGAAGGTTAATTTTTATATCAAGGTAATAGTAGATTTCTTGTTATGTGTTATCTTATTTATATATGATACTTTTTATGTTCCCTCTTTTTTCCTGTGAAAACAGGAAGAGCTACTAGACCAATAGGGCCTGTCTTTGACTATGCTCCGTTTATTGAATATATCTATATATATTGTTTCTTAATTGGTAGTAGACCCAATAAATTACTACTGTTCATTCAGAAAATTTAAGTGAGTTGGACAGTAATCATTCACAAATGGTGAAATTAAAGTGTAGTTGTTTATAGGCCAACAGTTTAAGTTGGGTTAAAGAGTGCTTTGCAATAAAGCAATAAAAATGCCCCCATAAAGCATCTCTTTAGTCATTGCGGGTTTCTGCTAAACATACATGTATTTACTCATTCTAGTTCTTCTTATTAATACGTTTAGTTTCTTATAGGGACAGTGAAATATGCTTAATTTAACTTTTATTTTCGTCATTCAAAAGGTTGATTTTGAACACTGCTATTGAAAAAAAGGGTTTTACATTCTATACACTAAAGGGTGTAAAATTTGTCCATAGACAAAATGACTGACAGAATATTAAGATTTTTTTCAAACTCCATTTACAAAAAAATTTAAATATTAAAGCAGTTTAAGGATAATCAATTAATAATCTTGGGAAGAAAATGTATAAATTGAGATTTAATGTCCTAATAACTAACAGCATTGTTGTTTTTTTTTTAAACACAATGTTTTTTTTAAAGACAAAGACTTCACGGTAAATCCTTTTTTTTGTGATTTATCTTTGTTACATTTTTGAAATGCTTTTGTTGATCACAGTTCTTCCGGTCTCTCCATGAAACACAACTAGCTCTAAAGATCTGTCTTTGCAAAATTATCTTCATCAAATTGCAATGACGGACCCTCAGGTGAGCAGCTGCTCTGACAAATCCCCTGCCAGCACATTCAAACCATCCCACTCACGGAATAACAGCACTGGTTCATCCAAGCATTCAAAACAGGTAAGAAAAACAAACATCACTCTGTAACTGTAGTAGTGGATTATTTTAAAAATATTTAATTTGCTTTATTAAATTACTCTAATAGTTGATTAAAAGTTGATGCTTTATTTCACTTAATCAAATTCATTTGATGCAAGACACTGGGACAGTACTGTCACCAACAGCTTTCTCTATTTCAGCCGAAAGAAACTGTCTGAGATTAAAAAAGGGCATCTAGTCTACCATCATCTGTTGAAGTGACATGTTTTTCAGGTCTCATGCAGATAAATTCGTAATTTATTCAGTTGCCACATTCTTTTTAAAGAAATGGCTATACTCCTGGCAGCCCTTGCAAACTAAACTATAATTGTGCTTTTTCCAATTGTACTGCCAGACCTTTGATGTTCGACGTGTGTCATTTGTGTCTCTCGCTGTTTAGTTGAGCATTGCACAGTAGGAGCTTGGGGTAAATTTCCTCTAATGTACACCTCTGGGAATACTGGTTGCATTCTTTTTTTTAAGTCTAATGCATAATTGTTCTCATTGAAGAAAAGGATGGACTTCAGATAGCTTGGAAATGGCCTCCACAAGATTGATGGACGGATACAATTTCTTTGACATTATTTTAAGACACTTCAGAGCAATTAACTACAAGACCTCTTGCTTTAAAAAAAGTTCTTATGCTTGGTGGAGATCAGCCCTGCATTTTATAATTAGCACCATGCTTTTTACTTACCTGCATAATCCTATGGAACCAGGAAGCACATACTTTGTTTTCCCCATGACTGCAAATTGTATCACAAAAAACAGATATGCCTCTTTATCTTGCATATGCTGACATTCAGTCACTTGATCAGATCACAACTGAAGTTTTTAAAAGGGCAGTCAGCTGGTGTATGCATTACAAACAACCTCTAAGTGCATCTCCAAGTTGTAATTGTGATAGAATCTTGGGCCACATTCAATGCCAAGGTTTCTCTTTTGGTATCAGCATCATTTCCTGACTGTCAAGATGTTTTTCTTTTTGTGTCAGTCCTGTAACTGGGAGGTTATGGATGACACCTCCTCTGTTCCTGGTTCCTTTCTGGACCTCAGTATCCCTGGGATCTGTGAAGGGTACCTAATGAAGAGAAGGAAGTATCCACTGAAGGGCTGGCACAAGGTGATTTCTGTATAGACAGCAACATGTGTACAGATTTTCAGTGTCATTGTAATTAAGAATACTAAACCACATGCATCCAAAAGGGATGTTATTGATGAATTGATAAATACATTGTAATTTGACCACAAGTTGCTATTACAAAACCAAGAAAATGTATTATTAGAGGCTGAGCTGTATACAGCATTTCTGCTTGGAAAATTAAATGACTGAAATCATCAATTTCAATATTGATCAGCAGTTTTCTATTGCTTGTTTTTCCTCCCTCAGAGGTACTTCCTGTTAGAAAAAGGAGTTCTCAAATACTCAAAGACTCAACAAGATGTAGGTCAAAGCTCCTTGCACTATACTGAACATTCATAAAATATTTTGTTTGCTTTTCAGTATGGTGCAGTGGAAGATATTAGTAAATCTGTTCTTGTGTTTAAGATTCAGAAAGGAAAGCTGCATGGCTCTCTTGACATCAGCATGGCTGTTATGTCTGTAAACAAGAAGTCCAAACGAATAGACCTTGATGCTGGAGACAACCTATATCACCTTAAGGTACCTAAATATTTTAGCTGTGAGATTTTAAACTAGATGCCCCTTAATATACTTGACCAAAATCTAGATTATTTACATGGTTTTAAATGATCATCAGATAATCTGGCATTAATAATGTCCCCCATTTGTCTCATTTGTCCATATTAGGCAAAGAGCAGTGATATCTTCTACATCTGGCTGACGAAGCTGGGTGCTCATCGCCTTTTTAGAAAAAATGAAGCAATGAGTGTCCATCGTGGTGTTCTTCATGCTCTTTCCTTGAGCCAGAGTACCCTGCCAGTTGTGGCCACTATGACCCAGCAAAATCAATCAACTGTGAGTATACATTATTTCTTTAGGTTAAGGTATTTAAGGTATTTAGGGTAATTTACTTTAGGCCTGACATTTAAAAGAGTTTTTAATACAGCAAATGTAGTTTTTCTTTCTTAAATTAAACTAAGCTCAACCCTGTGTTTGGAGTCCAACTGGGCTGTATTCAATCTTATGTTTTAAGGGTAATGGCTGTAGGTAGCGGATGACTTTTGCAGACAATTATTATTAATTGTAGTACCATTTTACAAATAAAACCTACATTTTGTATTGTATTTTCTTTTTCATCATTTTCTGTTGTTGGTGTAAGCTTTACTATTAAAACATTTTTTTGGTCTGTAAAAATTGGAGAAAAAACTTATTTTGTGATGTAATGATCGGTTTTCTAGCCTCCTCACTACACCGGCTCAACATCTATAGATCGTCCAGAGATCATAAGAACTGCTCCTTCTACCTCTTATTCAGGGGTAACCAACAAAGTGTCTGCTTGGCTGCAGCAAACCCACAACATTGATGCAACTTCCAATGGTGATTTAGCTGTGTACTTTACATTTTCATGAAGCTTCATTGCAGCAGCGGATTTAACAACATAGTCCAAACATATTTCCATATGTTTCATACAATGTTCATTTCAATGTTCACTTGCGGTTTACCAGACCTGGATCAGAATCAAGCAGATCTGAAAGAACTGGCTCAACTTGTACAGAGACTACACTGGCTTGAAGGAGGGATCCCTATCACAAATACTGACCTTGAGATGCGCATCAGCATGCAGGTAAGTACCCTGATCCCATATATACATCTCTCTCTCTCTCGCTCTCTATCTCTCTCCCTCCCTCCCTCCACCCCCCCTGTCCTAGATTTACATAACAGTTTAACATTATATATAATCTGACCTACCTGCTGTATTTATGTGCAATGTAAGATAAATAACATATGTAGTTTCAAACTGACTCCTGTGTGAATTTCCCTAAATGTGTTTTAATATTGTGTCTGCTCTTTAAATCGTTTTTCCTGTAGATGTTGTACTTTAGGATAAACACAATAATTAAAAGTACACTCGTTTGTTTCCAGAATCTCTTCCTAGAGAAACCCAAGAAGAACTCAGGGAAGGTGGGTCATTCAAGGACTTTATCTCGTGTTGAAGCCATGGGTGGAATGGTAAGAAATTCAGAAATATTTTCCATTTACCAGCTAGAATTCAGGAAACTGTTCAAGAAACTGCAACTGTTTCAGATCAGATTTTCTTTCTGAAATTTAGACTTGTAAATGTATATATGCATAACATTATTGTATACTTTATTGCTGGAGGTCACCTGAAGATGTCCAAACTTTACAGCACATTTTGGTGGATGTTGTATTTAATTACATACATTCCTGCAAAACCTGATAATGCAACAAATGCATCTGATGCCTCAACTTCAGTTTTGACTGTCCATATGTAACCCTAACCCTATTTTTAAGGTTCATATGCACACAACCAAAAGCATAGATGTTTATATAGAAATTGCCAAATTAATCTGACACTTGGCAATGCCTCAGTACAGCACCTTCTTGGTTACCGCACAGTCGGTGTCCAATGACCACCCTACAAAGGATATTTCGCTCCTCTGTGACACAGGTTCCCTAAGCTGTTCTTGGCTGATGACAACACATCATTATCAAATGGAATATTCCAGTTTAATCTCATTATCCATGCTTGTGTCCAGAAAATAATGTGTAAATGTACAGACTGGAAATTGGTGCTTGTAAATGAATGAATGCTCCAGATTGTAGACTTGCTTTGGTGAGACCCAAAAACAGTACCGCTTTATTAAACAAACATGAAACATGGATATATGAAACATTAAACAGTTTTATGTCCATTGTGCTGTTTTTATATGAATGGTGCAACAACATATACTTTTAAAATGGGTTTGGGTTTAGTTTAAGATTCTGCTAGCCAAAAGGCACAAAGATCACACAATCTTCTAAAATACAAGTAGGATAACGAGATGAGTTTCTGCAAAATTTGTTTTGTTTGCTAAAATTCACAAATTTAAAACTAAAGACTAGTACTGAAACATTTGAAATAAACATTTATATCAATACTATAATTTTTAATGCTCTTTCTCTGTTTTTCCTAGTTCACATCAAGCCATCTGAGTACAGACAACAGTTCCAATTTGGCTGCATCTGTTCAGTCCATACCTGACTATGTTTACTCACAGCTGTCAAATCCTCAAGTAACCTCTCCTGAGGCAAAAAAGCTCCACCAAGAAATTTGTACTCTTTCTCAGAGGGGTAAGAGCTTTTATCTAATGGGTAGCTTTGTGTCATATCAAGTGTAATGTTTAAATTTGCTGCACAGTCCATAGACGTTTTGACATAGAATGTGTTATTTGTTCAAATAGATAAATATATAGGTTATATGCATAAGGCTTAACGGAAATAGATTGATGTGATTAACTCTTGTGAATGCTGTGTTTTAGTCTATGCCTCTTTGAAGTCCATTCATGAGGTTTTGAGCTTGGAAAGAGAGAGACTGAGACAGGCTTGGACTAGCCCTGACCTGAGGCAGAATGCCTCACAGCAGCTGGCAACACTCTGCAGCACACTGTCTGAGGTAACATTTGATAGTTCATACTAACATTTGAACAACCAACCAACCCACCCACACACACACAAGGCAAATAACTAATGCAAAGCTGTTGAACATAGGAA
This sequence comes from Girardinichthys multiradiatus, assembly GCF_021462225.1. Lineage (NCBI taxonomy): Eukaryota > Metazoa > Chordata > Actinopteri > Cyprinodontiformes > Goodeidae > Girardinichthys > Girardinichthys multiradiatus. The sequence continues at coordinate 34,727 of NW_025917681.1, read as the reverse complement.
AAAAATACAAATGGCATAACCCACAACCATGTTTTTTTCCCCAAAATTATAAGATAATTTTTAAAGCTATACTACTTATAAGATAATTTTTAAAGCTATACTACTTATGGTTGCCACAAAATATTAGTATCGGCCTTAAAGAAACAAAGAAAGCCAAGCCCTCCTTGCTTCTGGGAAGTTCTGTGTGAAACTGTTCAACAGGTTTGTGCTGTTTCTAGGCAGGAACACACCTTGCATACCTCTCCCCCTTTGTTTAAGAAAGGCAAAGACAGAAATACTGACAGAAATGACTGTGACACTGAAACTTACTGTGTTGCTATTTCATTCACATGCTGCTGATGGAACCATCTATTCTCAGTTGCTATGACTTGGTCTTTTACTGTCTGCCTTATAACTGACTGTCACTATCTTTGTATATACTGTCATGGGGAAGTGCATTATTTGATATAATTTGACATATTGGGACACAAAAGGTAATCTAGTCCTTACCAGGTTTTGAAATCAACATTAATCATCTGGGGCATAAAATGTCCTTTAAAATACAAAGGTGCACAACCAATTTTGTTGGATGTTTTTCCAGTGTTCAAAAACAAAACATGAACTTGGTAAAGACGTGACTTTAATTCCATGTCCTAATTGGTAAAATCTTTGAATCTGGAGGGTGTACTCTCCTCTTGTGGGACTGTATTTGGTATAACTGAATTCCAAATAAACACTCACTGCTGAGTGGGTGCACTGGAGCAAGGTTATCGTTAATGAATACTAACGAAATCATGAAAACTAGAAGTAAAAAAACATTTACGTTTAATGAAATAAAAATAAAAACGAGACTTTGCAAAGAAAAGGAAAACTAACTGAAACTGTGATGAGCGTTCGCAAAACTAAAATGAATTGAATTTATAAAGATTATGTGCTTAGTTTTGGTATGTGTGTCTCATACATTAGTATCAAGTCTAGCTTCTGGTAATTGGTGTTTTTAAAAAAAAAATTTCCTGTGCCGCATTATGCCAGCAGATGGTCGGTACATCACTCAAGTAATTTGTGCGGTCCGTTCACGCCTAGCGTTATGTCAGCAAAACTTGGCACCAGAGTCCAATTTGGGATGACTTTGAGTATTACTGCGTTTTAGATAAAAGCAAGTGTCTAGGGAGACCAGATGTCCCAAATTTCCGGCGACGACCTGTCCCCAAATATGTTGCAGTTTTTTTTTTGCATGTGTGTGTTTTGTGGAGTAGAAAAATAAATGTTGTGTGTATACTGTTATTATGGTAACCTGGGGTAAAAAGCGCAAATGAGCATGTTGCGCGCACAAACAGCTGTTTCGGGAGCTGGTGCTGTGCGCACTGCCTTGGACTGGGCTGATCCTTGCTGTGATAAAGGTTTGGTTCACGGTAGGAAACGTTAATAGTGTTGTTAACATTGACTGTAAGCAGGTAAAAACAAAAATGGCTTGGACGTGTTTTCTTTTATTAAAGGTGAGATTCCAAATGCAATTAAAGTTTTTATGAACGAACAGAACAGCAACCAACACCAGTCGGTCGTGGCAGATGGCCGCTCAAGCTGAGCCTGGATGTGCTGGAGGTTTCTTCCTGTTAAAAGGGAGTTTTTCCTCTCCGCTGTTGCTACATGCATGCTAAGTATGAGGGATTGCTGCAAAGTCAACGCCAATGACTGTCCACTGTCTCTACATGCTCATCCAGGAGGAGTGACTGCTACAAATCTCTGACTCGATGCAATCTGCTGGGTTTCCTTAGATAGAAAAACTTTTTATCCAATTTGAATAAATAACTGAATCTGACTGCACTGTTCAATGGTTAGGATTAATTGGAATGTATGTAGCTTGACTTTTGTGAAGTGCCTTGAGACGACATGTGTTGTGAATTGTAGCTATATAAATAAACTGAATTGAATTGAAAAGGCAAGACAAGATCTCTGGGAGTAGCTACAGCTGAGTGAGGGAGAAAGGGAGAAATAATAACAGAATGATTTAAAAAAAAAAAAAACTCACTGATTTTGGAAGGTCGAGTGCTACAGTGTCAACAAGGATTTGTCCAAAGTAAGATGTTTTAGAATTGATTGGTGACCTTTAGTTTATATTTTCTGAGTTAGTTGAGTTGCTTTGCTAATTTATTATAGTGATTTTTGAACTCCGACTGAGGAATGTATTCCTCTCACTTTGGACATATGGTTACTGACAGTTAGTAACGGGGAAAGTGAATGAGGGAAGAACTGCATCAACTGAGACTGATGTAGAGGGAGAGAGAATCACTTGGTTAAATATGCATTTCTACTCTTGTATTAGCCTGTAGCTCCAAATAAATATAGCAGTTTTTATTTTTATAAATATAGCAATTTATTATTTTATCAACTGAGGAAAATAGTTAAGTAATTGAAGAAAAGTTAATATTTATAGGAATATATTAGAATTCTCCTAGTTTCTCATCTATAAATAACCAACTACTAAAGGGTATCTGAAACAAAAATCAATTTTTAATTTGTAACTTTTCATTTTGTTAAACATTCCAATGTTTTTGGAGAGGATTGTGATTATATTATATCTCTGTTTTAGAAAAATGAACATCTGATGACAAAGAGGAGAGAGGAGGATAATAGAAAAAAGTGTGAAAAAACAGTAAAATTGGAAGTTAGAGAGAGAGAAGGAAAATTGACTGATAGAAAGAAGAGTAATGCTAATTGCAAGGAAAGAGCAGAGAAGTGCTAGAAAAACAAGGAGAGGAAAGAAGACAGACTCTACTACTATTTATTTGTTTTATTACTCATAGGAAATGCTAACAGCGTGAATAGACTTTCCCACTTGATTTTTATTTAGTTTAATTATGAATAAATATTTAAAAATAAATGTAACTGTACCAATGTTTTCTTCGTATTAGAATCAGCTTTATTGCCATGTTTGTACAGACAAAAAAGGGATTTGACTCTGGCACACTCTGCTCTCAGTGAGGATTTTTTGTTTGGTGTATATATTAAAGTGGAAATAAAGAATATCTTTTTAATGTACATATATACACAATTGACTGTACAATAGAATATAATGTGAGATCAGTCCAAGATGCATACTTGGACTGGAACTCTGATTGTCAGATATTCATCAGAGAAACATCCTGGGCTGAAAAACATTCTCTGTGGTGGCTGGTTTTAGCAGACAGTGCTGTTACACCAACCTGAAGGTAAAAGCCTAAACAGTTTGTGTGCAGGGGTGCAGTCCTGCATAGAGGGAATGTCAGCCCTGATGATTCTTTCTGCAGACCTAATTGTTCGTTGCAGTCTGGGGTTTGTGGGGGTGGTGTTCTCCGAAACTCCACCATCATCTCCATATTCTTGAGTGGGTTAAGTTCCAGGTGGTTCTGACCTCAACAGTGTACCAGTTGATCCACCTCCTGTCTGTATGCAGACTCATCACTGTCCTTGATCAGTCCAATAACAGTGGTGTCATCTGCAAACTTCAGGAGTTTCACAGATGGGTCAGATGGAGTGGGGAGAGAACACACCCCTGGGGGGTGCCGATGCTGATGTGTTCTTGTGCGGGAGAAGATGCTCCCCAGCCTCACCTGCTGCTGCCAGTCCTTCAGGAAGCTATCACCAGCTGAGCTTCTGGTGGAGGATGTCTGGGTTCATGGTGTTGAAGTCCACAAAGAGGATCTTGGCGTACATCCCTGGATGGTTGAGGTGTTGCCGAATGAAGTGTAGTCCCAACTTGACTGCATCATCTGCCGACCTGTTTACCTAGCAGGCAAACTGCAGGGAGTCCAGCCTCTCAGGCCAGTCGCTCAAAGGATTTCATGACCACAGATGTCAGGGCGACAGGCCTGTAGTCATTTAATACTGTGATGGTGGGTTTCTAGGGTACGGGGATTATAGTGTAGCATTTGAAGGAGGAGGGAACCTTACACAGCTCCAGTGACTTGTTGAAGATCTCAGTGAAGATGGGTGCCAGTTGGTCGGCGATGAAAGATCACCTGAAATCTTCCTCTTAGATCCTTGGTGCAGGCATGGGATCTAAAGGCAGGGGTTGGTTGGTGTATGCCAAGAATTTGTGTCTAAATGGGATGTAGAAAATTTGAGTTCATACCTGCAGTGGAAGCCATTCAACTCGTTGGTAAGATGAGGATTCTGTTCAGGGTTGGGGAAAGGTCTCCTGTAGGCAGTGAGGTTTTTCAAACCATTCCAAACAGCAGAAGCGTCTTCATATGAAAAGCTTTTTTTTAGCTTCTCAGTGTAGCTTCTCTTCGCTGCTTTGATCTCCTTTGTGAGTTTGTTCCTGGCCTGCTTATACAGGGCCCGGTCCCCACTGCTGTGAGCCTCTTCCTTATCCCTGCACTGCTGCCTCAGACAAGAAGTGAACCCAGGTTTATTGTCAATGTATGCACACACATCCTCACAGAAACTGATGTATGATGGTTGATGTAAGTTGGTTTAAATCAGTCCAGTCTGTGCAGTCAAAGTAGTCCTGTAGCATCTACTTTGAGTCATCAGTTCATTTTTAACTGTCCAAACCACAGGTTTGGAAGCTCTTAATTTCTGCATGTAGGTTGGGATGAGATGGACCAGAGTGGTCAGCAAATCCCAAAGCAGCCCTTGTGACAGCATAATATGCATCCTTTAAAGTTGAGAAGCAGTGGTCCAGAGTGTTTTTACCCCTGGTGGGACACTTTAATGTGCTGTCTGTATTTGGGAAGTTACTTTGAGAGGTTTGCAATGTTAAAATCCCCAAAAGCAATGACCAGAGTCTGGATGTTTTTTTTCACCATGTTTGTTATCGGCTCAGCCAGTTGTTTTTCAGCATCTGAAGTGGAGCCTTGAGGTGGTATGTAAGCACCAACCAGTATGAAGGAGGAGAACTCCCTCGGTACATAAAACTGTTTACAGTTTGAGAAATTACTCCAGGTCATGAATACACGTCTTCTTCAACACTTTGTGTCTTTGCACCAACCTTTGTTTATATAAAAGCAGAGTCCACCTCCTTGCTTTTTTTTCTGATACGTCTGATTTGCTCTAAACAAGCTGAAAGCTCGGTATCCAAAGTATGCGGTCTGGGGTGTTCTCATTCAGCCAGGTTTCGGTAAAGCAGAGAGCGGGAGAGCCGCAGAGGTCCGAGTTTTTACAGGTGAGGAGAAGCAGTTCATCCATCTTGTTGACCAGGGAACGCACATTTCCTAGATGGCTTGAAGGCGAGGGTGCTCGTAGTCCCTTCCGTAGAGGGGAAGAGAGCTTCACGAGCATGCCAGCTCTCTTCCCTCTGCGCCATCTCTGGCAGTATAAAGACTAAAACTATATCTGAAACTAATAAAAACTAAACTAAAACTAAACATTTTCAACAAATAAAAAGTAAACTATCAAACAAATGTTAAACAACTAAAACTAAAATAGAATTGAAAAAGTGAAGTCAAAACTAAATAAAAATAAAACTAATGAAAACTTCAAAACTGAAGTGCAACTGCAAAACCTTGCACTGGAGTCTGCCAGTTTTTGTTTCTCTTGTGTTTCCTTTGCATTTTCATGCCTGGGTGGGCCACTATTCCATGTCTTTGTGTGTGTAAATATATGTGCAGCTTGACATGCAGTCCCATCTGACCAAAGTCCATTCGGTGTCCCTGTCCTCTGGCTCTACTGAAGAATCATTCTGCACTGTCTGTACAGATCAGGTTTGTACTATAGTTTGTCCATCTTCAACGTGCTTCTACTCTTTTCGTTTTGAAGTCTTTGTTGTGAAAATGACAGGTATATTTCTTTCTGAGGAAATGATGTTGCATACCTACTGCTAAACATAAATGTATACTGATAATTACAACTACAAACAAAACAAGGGATCATGAGACCTTTGCCAGTAAAGTTGGTGGTACTAAGATTAAGGCCCTGTTTACACGACAACAATCCATTAAAAACAAGAATTCTTTGTTTTCCCCCACTTTTGTTAACACATCTACACAATGTTTTAATTATTGCCACGCCACTAGTTGGTATGTTCTCTAAAAGCTCAACAACATGCACAAACAATTACTGCTTAAAAAATAGGAGAGTTCCTTTTGCTGGAGAACCATAGTTAGTTTCATAAGTCATCAGCACATGTACTCTGCAATCCAGTATAATTAGGCCCGAGCAGGAAGCCTACAAGGGTATATTGTAATCGTAGTGTTTCTTATTCTTTCTTTTTTCCGTTGCGTCTTTGCGGAGCAATTTGCCCAAATTGCACTTTGCTATGCACCAAAACTCACAAGATTTTATCCAAAATTGTCCCCCGCGTTAAATTCTTGTTCCTTAATGTCATTGTCAGTGGGCGTGGCCAAACCACTTAGCCACGCCCCCAAACGGGAGATAGGCCAAACCGTAAGTTGTAGAGATCTGAAATTTGGCACACAGGTAGAGCTCCTCAAACCAAGAAAAAAAGTCTCTTGGGGGTATGCCCTAAAACGCACAGGAAGTCGACCATTTTGGGTCAAAAGCCAATTTTTTGCCGTTTTTCACTTTTACTCACCTTGAACTTTAACGAACTCCTCCTAGGAATTTTGAGCTATTGGCGGGTTAGGGTTAGGGTTAAAATATAACTTCTTGCCATAAAAGACGAAATTGATATAGCTCCTACAAGGAAAGTCACAGAGATCTTAAGCCTTCTAAGATTGATCGGCCTCTGGCCTTGAACAATATTCACTGATTAGATGCTGACATCATCGAAGTCCCGCCCCCTGAGAACAAAAAGTGTCATGTTTTCCTTTAGAGAGTCAATTTTTGATGTTCTTCACCTTATCAATATGAAACTGTCGCAAGTAACAGATAACTTGATGGCCTAAGACAGTCGCAAGTACTGATTGCTTTAGCTGGAGGGTGTGGCTATGATGGCATGGCAAATTCTGATGTCATGCCACGGCCATACGTTTGGCTCTAAATTACACACGCATGGTCCGATTCACTCCAAACTGAATATGGTTGATCTTTGTCAACCCCCAAACAGCTCTACTGGATTACATTGAAATTTGGAGCAAAAGCGCCCCCTAGGACACTTCAAGGGCTATATCTCCCTTATACATAATCGGATCCACTTAAAATGTAGTATACATGATCATGAGTCAATGATGGACATGTTGACACAGTCAACTGATTACATAATTTCAGCCCCACCCACTAATAAACAAGTGAATGCAGCTTGCATTTGGAAGGTTGGATTTCCCCCAAATTTTGAATACTTCTCGCCAGGCCAGAATTCTGCATGAGTGAAGATCATAACATGACACTCACAGCGCCATCATTTGGAATTGAACGGCGGCCTCGTTGGTGACCTTTCAGCCGGTGATGCCAGGCTCCTGTGGTCGCTGCACAGGCAGTTGCGCTGGAGGTGCGAGGGCCTTCAATGCTGTTTGCAGCTTTAATTATTGTTATTATTGATATCCTAATCTTCTGTGGGTTTTCAACTGGTCGGCAGCTGCTATGTTGTGCATATTTATTTCTACTGATTCCAGTCATACTGAGCAAGTGCCAGGGCTTCCCCAATTAGAAACATTGCATTTTCCAGTCTTAACAGAGACCGGAATGTTTTCAAACCGTTACACTTTTCAAATTGTGCCATTTTCAGAGAAAACGTGCTCTATTGTTGTGCAAACGAACATTAGAAACGCAACTACTAAACTTTTCCATATTCACCACAAAACTGTTAAATTGTTAAACAGGGCCTAAGTCCTTTTGTGCTCCTTATGCCATTCTGTCTACAAAACTGATGGGAAAGAAGAAACATTTTTGGGACAGCAGGTTCATCTAAAAATAATTTTAGAAAGTGAAACTTGCATACAATATAGATTCATTACAGATTGTGAAATATTTTCATTTTTAAGTAATTTTGAGTTTTATGACTTGCTGATAAAGAAAACTCAAATTGGGTGTCTCTGAAATTTTGAATATTGCAAAAAATAAAATACTGGAAACTTGTTCTGTCACACCTTAATCAGCTTCTAAATGCTTTCTTAATCTGGGTCAGTAAGCTACACAATCATGGGGAATACTGCTGACAGATGTCCAGAAGGCAGTCATTGACACCCTTCACAAAAAGAGTACACCACTAAAGGTACTTGCTAAAGACGCTGGGTCTTTACAAAGTGCTGTCTCCGAAAAATATTCATAGAAATTTGAGTGGAAAAAAACTGTGTAGGAGTAAAATTTGCACCAGGAACAAGGGTGCAAAGGTTTGGTTCACGCCTTAAGCTGCCTTAAGCTGAATGTCAAGCAAAATTCATTTAGGTTAAAGCTGGACTTGACACATCAAGATCCACAACGCACAGATAAATCTTACACATAGGTTATAGATTGTCACCATCCTCAATTCAAGCAGTCCTTAACCCAAGAGGTCTGAAGCATTATATTTGGGCTGAAGAGAAAAGAACACTGGAATATTGCTCAGATGAAAGTAAAGTTTGCATTTCATTTGTGACTCAATGTCCCAGAATCTGGAGGAAGATTGGAGAGGAACAGAATCCACATTACTTACGTGAAGTGAGTGTGAAGTTTTCACAGTTGTTGATGGTTTCCCATGTCATCTGCTTGTGTTGGTCCACTGTGTTTTCTGAAAGTCACACTGAATGCATCCATCTACCATGAAATACATGTTCCAAGGATTTCATGCTTTCTTCTGCTGACAAGTGTAATGGAGATGCTGATTTCATTTTCCAGCAGGACTTGGCACCTATTCATACAGCCAGAGTTGTCAAAAGGTGGTGTGAGTTTCACTTTCTGAAATGAGTAACAATAAATATTGAACTTTTTCATGATATATAAATCTTTTCAGATGACAATTTGACCTTTTGCATCTAAACAAATCAGATTAAGAATCAGATTTTATGGATTCCGGTTAAGTTTCCAGTTGACTTTGTTCTTAAACTTTTAGGAACAGATATATATATATATAATAAACATTTGAGTAAAAGGCAACTCAAGATGTCAAGAACACGTTTTTCTTTTTCTGGTCATACTAGGAAAGCCCTCGTGGGTTTCTCTCACTGCAGCACTTGTGTATAATAGTTGACACCACAGCAGATAAGTTGTATCCAGATGCTGTGTCAAAATAAATTGCAAGAACTCCAAAACCAGTTCTGTAAAAACCTCATGTCATTTTGTTCTTGGAGCCTCAGAGGGGAGATAAAAATTCTGTTCCTCAGGAGTCTGTACAAGTATAGACCTTTTGAACAGAGCAATAGTCATAATCATCAGTTTGTTTTTGTGAAATACCATTTGTCAAATAAAAGATAAAGTTTGAAAATAAAATTTATCTTTTAAACTTCCTTTCAGAGGACACCATCTTTGCGTGGTCATAGCCACCGTGCTCCCTCAGTTGCAGAATCTATGGCAGAATATTTTGATGCCAATGAGGTGATAGTATGCGAGACCTCCTCAGAGGCAGATGCATCAGATGAGTCTGGCTTGAGTGACATTACTACCACCAGCAACTCCGAGCCTGAAGAAGATCACTGTAAGTTTTTTTCCATTTCTCTCTAGCAGGCAAAAATATTTACTGCAACCGCAATATATCACCCCCCCCACCCCCCTTTTTTTTTTTTTTTCTTTTGTAGCCACTGCCACTCTCAACTACAGAGAAAGTCTAAACAGAATAACTGACAAACCCAGTCTGGTGCCCTCAGATACAGGTAAGAAGACCACTTCTGCTGCTCGGATTATATTGAAAACTGCAGCACAAATAAACTTGATACAGGTGATACAGGATGTCTTAGTATAACTAAGTTTAACTGGTTGTGTAGGAACCCTATTGGCTTGAAATTTTCAAAAAAATATTCAGTGCTTCTAATGTAGCAAGATAAAATATACTTTCACCATGTGAGTTTCTTATTCCCAACAATTATTCCTAACTATGGCAATAAGACAATGTAACAGCAGTTTAAGATGAACGCTATTAAATTAAATTAAATTTTATGGAAACATTAAATATGCCAATTAAATTTGGTTTTGACAGCTATATGGTTTTTGCTGTCACAAATATACATTTTAGCATGCTAAAATGGTCAGTTTCAGTCCAATTCACACCTTGTATCTGACTAAAACATCTATGTGATCCAAGCGAACAATGGCACTTACGACTCTCTTTTCATAGGGGAGTCTAATCTGCATGTGAATTTAGATGTGCAGAATGGCATTTCCCAAACAACGTAAAAGCTTGGTACTTCCCCACACTAGCTTTGAATTGAGAAAGTTCTTAGGATGAAGACAGAAATATTTTGCATCTGCTTTAAAGGTCAAAAGAATCTACTTTAACAAGTCATTCATTAAATTAGAAAATTAAGTCGATTAACTAACTGAAACACGTTAATTACAGACAGACTGTTCTTGTCAAACCTTAATTCATTTTAATAATGATTTTCTGCTTACAGCTAATGAAAACAGGGCATTTAAGATTAGAATATTACATTAGACCAAGAAAAAACAGAAATTCAGGCTTAATGGAGGATGTATGTTTAATATTTGCTTAAAGGTTAATTTCTTTTTTCTTTAAAATATGTCCTCTTGTGGCGTTTCAGGCATACCATATTGGGCAGATGGTTGCCTGCATGTGCCAGGGCAGTTTTACTCTACAAAAAAGTTAACTCAAGGCAGCATCCTGATTGCCTGATTAACTTTAATTCTGAATTCAATCCAGCATCAGAGTAGGCAGCCTGTATTGATGCTATTGTAACTTGTGTTTGTATGATCTTCAACAGTTTGGAGTAGTTGTGTATTGGGCATGCATATGTGTAGAAATGGATGCGTTCATGTTGAGTGTGTTTGTACAAGTTTGACACCTGAAAGTGTACAATTTGTAAGCGTGGTGAGAACGGTAGAAGGCTTGCAATCCACAACACCTATGAGCAACAAAGGGCACCCAGACCCAGCACTGGAAGGCAGTACCAGTCCCAGGCAGCAAGACATAAAGCATCGCCCTGGTCAGCCATACACCCTGCACAGAAGTAGATCACCAGCAAGGCACAGAAACAGCACGGCAGCAACCCCGACCCAGCCACAACACCCCCCTTAGCCCCGCAGGCCAAGCCTGGGAGCCAGTGTCCCCAGTGGCCCAGGGGGCCTGCACCTACCCTTGGCGGCAAAGACTGCACAGCAACTAGCCCAACACACCGTTGCAAGCCATGGGCCACATAATGGGGGCCCACCACTCCGAGAGAGGGACCAAACAGTCACACAGAAGAGACCCCCAGGTCATCCCCACACACAGTCCCTGCCAAGTTGGTACAGGCCCTGTGGCAGGAGCCAGGGGTCCACCTAGCACCGCCCCCTCTCCGTGGTGTTTATGTGTGTCTTTGTGGTAATGTGAAGTGTTGTGATGAATACAGATGTGTATGTCTAAAGTGCATTGAAATTGGAATTGAGGCTGGGTGTACGAGACCCCACTGCATGTTATCAGTCTCCCCAACCCCAAAGACCTAAGTCTCTCAAGTGCATTAAAATTGAGGTGTAGGTCAGGGCTAAATATGGCAACGGGGGTTGTATGGTCCCCCATGCACACAAGGCCCTTCCGCCAAAACCCCAAGACCCTCCCTCTGTGTTGTATTACATATGTGAGGAAGGCGGGGTTAGGCACCAAGGCACCAGCATGAATCACCCCCTTGGGGCCAGCTCCTCAACTGGCCCCATATTTGTCATGCCAGTGCCCTCACCAGCCCAGCGCCAACCAAGGCTAGGGACCCTCCAGAGATCCCCAAAGACACCATTAGGAAGCCCCCACAGAGCAGCCGCCCGTCCACCTCAGTGGGAGCTGTCCGGGACAACCCGAGCCAGCCAAGAGAAACGAGCTTACTGCAGCATTCCAAGTCCAGGAACCAGAGATCAATCACAACACCCAGAACCACATACACCACACAGGCCCTGGCAGGTGCTCCCTGCCTTCACCTACCTTCCACATCTGCTGCGCCTAACATCCACGCAGACACACCCAACTCCCTCAACTCCCCATTTTTTTTTTGTTACAGTTGCCCTTTTGAGAATTATTTTATCATAAATTGACTACCCATCATTTCTATGTTTCAACATTCCAGGGCGACGCACCACACTCCCTGCCCCAGGAGCAGACAACAGTCACATTGGCATTATGACCATCCTATACAATAACATTGGCAAGGACCTGTCCAGGGTCTCAATGCCAGTGGCTCTTAATGAGCCACTGTCTTTGCTTCAACGACTTAGTGAAGAGTTAGAGTACTCTGAGCTGTTGGACATTGCCAATAATACTGATGACCCATATCAAAGAATGGTGAGTTTGGTTTTCTTTTATTCATAAACAGCTGGAGCCAAAATTACTCTGGATAGTACACAAAGGTTATTGAAGACTAAGAGCAATGAATGTTCCTAGGTGTATGTGGCAGCGTTCTCCATTTCTGGTTATGCTTGGGCATCTTGGAGAAATCGCTACAAACCATTCAACCCCATCCTAGGTGAAACATACGAGAATCATAGAGAAGACAGGGGATTCCATTACATCAGTGAACAGGTAATAATAATTTAAGGGGTAATTTAATTCATTTCTATTTTAGAAAATGTGAAAATGCAGGTTTTTTTTATGTTATTAGGTTAGCCATCACCCACCAATCTCAGCTTGTCATGCAGAGTCTGAAAACTTCACTTTCTGGCAAGGTAGGTATTGTGTAACTGTTGCATGGTTAATATACTTGACATACTGAGTAAACATAAACTTTTTTTTATGTCTGTTCATAGATCAGAGATGGAAAAACAAATTTTGGGGGAAGTCAGTGGAGATAATCTCCACAGGACTGGTCAACGTTTCCCTACCAAAGTGAGTCCTGGCTATTCAGAAATTTAACAAATGTATTGAGTCCATTGGACCCTAGACGTTTTTTCTTGGGCATACTTGCATGTCCAGTCAGCTGGGAGTGACCTCTGTGTTATCCAGGTTCTTTTGCTTTCAACAAACAATAGAGTGATGTGCAGGACTGCAGTGCTTTCGCTTTTATTCATCATCTGTCCTACCATTTGAGATGACTATCTACACTTGTTTGGCATCCTACAAGTGCTCTTTGGCTGTCTAAAGCTAACTGTATTTCAGCACTAATTGAGAAAAAAATCTAATTTAAAATTTGGCAGCATTCAAGCAGACTCGTTACTCTGGTGAACATGCATAAGCACTTTATTTTAGCGAGGTTTTTTTAGTAAAAAAAATGCTTCATATTAACAAGGGCCAATGAAGGAAAGCAGCTGAAAGTCAGGTCTCCAATATCTGTGTAACTCTGTATGCAGTTAGTTTTCTCACCAATGCTTGTTTGGTCTTTAAAGTCAATTCATGTGATAGTGTTAAAATACTAGGCATGCCAGCTGCAGTCAAGGCCTCTTAATGTTTTTGGCTAAGGCATTGACAATAAAATAACTCATGTTCAGATAATTACCAATAGGACACGATTTTTGAAAGACCAGCTCATTTACTGAATGTAAAGAGGAAGCTATTAGTTTATATTGACAGAAGGCATAAATGTTTTTTAAAATCATCTGCTTTAAACACATTGGAAAGGTGACACAAACATTTTAATACAATCAATGTATATGTAGTTGTTTTTTGGCTGTAAATGTACTTCTTTTTTTTCTTAGAAATGAGTCCAAGATAAAAAAAAAGGCAATTGCTGGAAATTTAGCTTTCTTTGTGCTACCTGGAGTTCGAAACCAAAAAAGAAATTATGAAATATTTACTAGTTTATGATGATCAAGCTGTAATTTGTCATACATGCATACAATATCAAAATTGGCAAAATCGAAAACAGTAGAGCAGGCCGTTGCATAAATTGGCATGTAACCATGCTTAGAAATTAGCAATTTGCTCATCTTTGGTTTTAAATGTCATTTTGAAATTCCTCTGTCCTGTTGAATGAAAAACAAATAAAAGTAGGAAACTGACTTTAAATTGTTTGAAGATATAGGTTTCGTAAATTTGCTAGAAATTTGGACCTAAACGTGTTTTTTGTTGTCACTTATTCAAGTGAATGTGATGTTTGCGCTGATGGGTATCCTGCATGTGCCTGTTTTCTGTAATGTTTTGTGTGAACAGCATTTAATTTTCAATTTTCTCTTGCCTACTGATCTAACATCATATCATAAGGGCAATGAGCATCAAAGCAAATACATTTGAGAGGAAAATCAATAATCAAATTAAATGCATCTATGTAGGTATGGTGATCACTATGAATGGAATAAGGCAGTGACCTGCATCAACAATGTATTGAGCCAACAACGGTGGTTGGAGCATTATGGTGAGGTGGTCATCAGAAATACAAAGAGTGATGTGTGTACCTGCAAGATGACCTTTGTTAAGGCAAGATATGAACATGCATGCTCATTTCCTAATTGATCGGTTTCCTGTAACTGACTGTAGCCTTGACGTATCAGATTTTGTCCCCCTCTTTTTCTTTTAGTCTCGCTATTGGAGCTCAGAGAACAATAAGAACGAGATACAGGGTGTTGTGTTGGACCGAGCTGGAGAGGTGGTTCATCGTTTTGGAGGATTCTGGCATGAAGGTGTCTTCTGTGACACTATGACCACACCAACATGCATCTGGAAGCCCAGTGAGGACCAAGTGTTTGCATTCAGTTTAAGTCCTAAACAATGGGTGCAACTACTGTACAGCTGTACAGAAATACACTGCTCAAAAAATTTAAGGAACACCCTGAAAACACATCAGATTTCAATTGGAAAAACAAATCATGCTAGTATCCATACTGATTTGGAATGGGTAATATTAAGGACAAACAGATGCAGCATCATTTAATAAAAATAAAAATGATCAACCCACAGAATTTAAACTGAAAAACTAATGTGGCAGGCTGATCCAGTTTGGCGAAATGCCATTGCAGCAACTCAAAAGGGTATTTAGTTGCACAAAAACTTCAGGTCATGCTCCTTATGAGATGACAGATGATATCCTGGGATATCTCTTCTGATCCTAACCAGTGCATCACTGAGCTCCTGGACAGCTGGTTGTACAATCTGGTGGTGTCTGATGGACCTACATGTGACGTCCCAGAGATGTTCTATTGGATTGTGGTCAAGGGAGTGTGGAGGCCAGTTATTGGTATCAATTCCTTCATCCTCCAGGAACTGCTGGCATATTCTTAACAAATGAGGTCGAGCATTCTCTTGCACTAAGAGGAACCCAGTTCAACTTGTAGGGCTCTGGCAGTACTCCTGCTGTTCCTCCTTGCACAATGGAGAAGATGCCGTCTTAAGACTTTGCTGGGAGACACTGCAAACTTTTGGGCAATGGACCAATTAATGTACCATCCTGGTGGAGTTGGACTGCCTGTATAACCTCTGTAGGGTCTACGTATTGTCTCATGCTACCAGTAGTGACACTAATGGTAGCATGACTGCTTTCCAGCAAAACTACTGAAAGGCAGTCAAATAGGAGTCAAAAAAGTGTCTGCGGCCTCCACCTGGTCTCAAAGTTTATCAAAATTCCAGATGTTTACCTGTCCCTGATTTAAAAAGTGTTTCTTAAATTTTTTTGAACAGTGAATTTAGACAACGTATACCTTAACATACAAGCTGCCTGATAATTTTTTTCTGCTAATTCTAACCTTTTATTCTTTAAGAATCAGAAAGATTCAGCTACAGAAATTTTAGCTAATGGCTAAATTGCCTAATTTCCTTAGTCTGAATTTTGGTGTGATTTTGTCCAGATGTACAGCCTGATGACCACTTTCGGTATTATGGTTTCTCGCGTTATGCCAGAGAACTAAATGAATTAAATGCAAAGTTAAAAGACGTCCTCCCCCCTACGGACACTCGCTTCAGGCCAGATCAGAGGTAATGTGTGAGTTTTGTATTTGATTTTATGTAATGGTACATTTGTTTTCCAACTTCCCAAAATCCCTTATTCCACTTATCATTGTACAGGCTCCTGGAGGAGGGAAAAGTGGCAGAGGCAGATAAAAAGAAGGACAAGGTGGAGGAAAAGCAAAGGGAAAGGAGGAAGGAAATGGCCAAAAGAGGAGAGGAGCACATCCCTAGGTTCTTTAGGTGAAACAAATTACAATTTATAATCCTTCATCACGTCTAGTCTAATTGATAAATGTACCATTGCAAGCCAAAACTAAAGAAATTCTTAAGACTGAGAAAAAATAAATACATTTAAACATATGAATTCAGGCCTAAGCTGTACATACAATAGTTTGAACATGGTTATAAATATTGGGATGGTAGGGGGAAAAAGGGTGTAAGTATTTATATATCAGTTAGTAAGTCGTAACCTGATTTTAGGCACAGCTTCATATTGCAAAACATTAAAGTGTAGACCTTGGCACTGTTTGACCTATACCACAGATACATGTATTAGGCACTTATCCTCTAATGGTGCTGTTTGTGTAGAAAACGTCTTCAGTGGGCATCATTGGCACCCATAGTAATTTGAATGACATTAGAACTTACCAAATTAAATTTTGTTCTGATCAGAGAAAACCTTTCTTCCACATTTCAATGTCTGTTATTAGAATACATTATTTATTCTTTTATGGTACTGATTATTGCAATTTCTTGATAGTTTGTGTTATCTTTTTACAGAAATGTACTTGATGAGGCTGGCAGAGATGTGTGGATTTACAATGGAACATACTGGAAGATTCGCCAGGATCCAAGCTTTTCGAAGACTGAAAATCTACATTTGTGGTAGAATACTAAAGCTGGCCTACTTCCATGGGGCAATAAATAAATCCGGCTAGATACATCAAGTAACATGAAGACAAATGGTATTCTTTACTTTCTGTTAACAACAAATACTTCTATTGAATCAGTACTGCTGTAACTCAACTGGACAATTAAGACTTGGTGTGTGTGTGCTCCCTCTGTTACTTTTAGCATAAGAGTAGCGTCAGTGTTCATAGAAACATGAATTTATCTTGATTCAATATGTAACTTAAAGGCAAAATGGAATAATGTAATCAATTAAACAAATTATTTGGTGTATAAATAGTCACTGAAGGACTATTTTTATTTCACTAAACCTTTGTCTATATGTATGTGTCTTACTAAAATGACAGAGAAAACATTGTATTGTCAGCTTTAACATGTCTGGAACAGGGGTAGTCATACTCCAGAGGATTGTGTTGTGCTGGGTTTTTTTTCCTCAATGTGTCCTACAAACCCAAAATAAGGCTTACATACATTACGTTTTATTTTATTTGATCATGGCATTATGATCTTTTCTTGGTATTTTGGGTATGCATGTTCTATAATCCAGCCTTTTCTTTTGCTTGAATGATCTGAATGACTAGAAATTTAAGCAGTACATTTACTCTTAGCTGATGCAGCTTTTACAAAGTAAAAACTTTGCAAACAAACTGGAAAATCCTTATTTTTTATGTTTTTTTAGTTTCTGTTTTTCTTCCAAAATAAACAATCCCATAATTAAGGTTGTTTTTATTTTTTGGTCATATTTTAAACATTATTCAATGTGAAAGGGCTAAAACATAATCTATTGTATACCATTTTCAAACTGAACCTTAATGGCTTTGGTAAATGTGCCCTAGTGCTAATAAATTCTAAGCAGAGATGGTTGTGCATCCAACATTTTTTTTTCTCACAAAGCAAGTACTTGTGAAGGGGATTCCAGAATTGTAAGTATATAGTTAGAAGAAGTTCTGCAGGGTTGTTTTAAGGCTACAGACTTTGATGTACTGCGCCAGCCACATGGAAAGGAGATCTATGACTGTGAGAATCATTATAAAAAATTTATGAATGTACAAAACCATCCCCAGCTGCATAGTGAGATACGTCCACAATAACAAACCCTGGATCACCAGTGACCTGAAGGAACTGAGAAACAAGAAAAAAACAGTCTTTAGGGAATGGACAAGGAATTATTGAGTACTAAAAGGCGCATGGATTTAAGATTAGAGACTACAAGGTGGTGTACAGGTAAAAGCTGAAGAGCAAACTCCAGTAGAACAATATCAGGGATGAAGATTATCAAAGGCTTCAACCAGAAGAAGGATCTGATAGATGGAATTTTGGAAATAGCCAATAAGATGAACACATTCTTCAGTTCAGGAATAATCGTGGCCTTCTCTCCTGCCCACATCCACACTGACATTCCACATCCGTTGACAGGCAGCACTGGGAGGATCATGATGTTTGATTTCTTCAGTGCATTTAACACCATTCTGCCTGTTTGGCTTTGTCAGAAACTATAGTAGGCCTCAACAATTAATCACCTTATTAACAGACCACACTTAGTGGAGCTGAAAAGTTGTGTGTTTAACCAAGTCGTCAGGAGCAACAGTCAGTACACCTTGCAGTACAAGTCAGAGTCATTCATCTGCAGAGTTACTCATATTTCTATGTATTCATTGGGTGAATCAGAGATGGATAAGAAGCTGAATATGGAGAGATGTTGGACTGCTTTGAGGCTTGACGTGCAAACAACCATCCTTCCTTAAATGTGAACAAAGCAAAAGAGGTAATTGTAGATTTTATGAGAATCAAGAATAGGTCATGGGATCTAATGGGGAAGTAGAGGAAGGACCTCTATTGTTTTTACGCAGTTTTTTCATTACTAGGCCTGCGCAGCGCTGCGAAGGTCTATTGCACCGATGTCATACTCCAGTCCTCGAGGGCCAGTGCCCTGCAACCTTTAGATGGGCCCCTACTTCAACACACCTGAATCTAAAAATTAGGTAATTAGCAGGATTCTGAAGAACTTGACTGCATACTGAGGAGGTAATTCGGCCATAGATTCAGGTGTGTTGGACCAGGTATACATCTAAAGGTTTGAGGACAGCGGCCTTCGAGGACTGGAGTTTGACATCCCTGGTCTATTGTAATTCGAATGTTTATTATTAGGCCCGAGCAGCAAGCACTGCAAGGGCCTATTGTAATTATTTGATTTCTTCTTATTATTCTTCCATGCCGTGTTTGTGGTACAATTTGGGGGATTTGCCATGCCCCAAAATGCACACAACTTTACTCAAAATTGTCCCGCAAATAAATTTTTTGTTCTTTAATGTCATCATCAGTGGGCGTGGCCAAACCTTTTAGCCCGCCCCCCAGACGTGAGATAGGCCAAACCATAAGTTGTAGAGATCTGTCCTTAAAACCAAGAAAAAAGGTATTTTGAAGGTATGCCCTAAAATGCACAGCAAGTTGACCATTTAGGATCAAAGGGTAATTTTTGGCAGTTTTTCACTTTTACTCACCTCCAACTTATCGAACTCCTAGGGATTTTGACCTATTGGCTTCATATTTGGTCAATATGCAGTTAAGGTATGGGGGATTAAAAGTTTGTGAGTTTTTGAGCACGTTTAGGGGGCGTGGCTGGGGCACGAACTTGCCGTTCACTTCAAATGTTAAAAAACACAATAACTTTCCAAACAAACCACCAAATTACATCAAAGTTGGCATGAAGAATGACCTTTGGGTTCCCGACGATCCTATGGGGTCATTTGCTGACATCATCTAAGCCCTGCTCCCTCAGACCAGGAAGTCACTTTTTTAACTGGGAAAGGGCACTATCTGGCTGTCTACACTCAATTAAATTAAATTCAGTTTATTTATGTAGCGCCAATTCACAACACGTCATCTCAAGGCACTTCACAAAAGTCAGGTACATACATTCCAATTAATCCTAACCATTGAACAGTGCAGTCAGAGTTAGTTATTTATTCAAATTGGATAAAAAGTTTTTCTGTCTAAGGAAACCCAGCAGATTGCATCTAGTCAGTGACTTGCAGCATTCCCTCCTCCCAGATGAGCATGTAGAGACAGTGGACAGTCACTGGCGATGACTTTGCAGCAATCCCTCATACTGAGCATGCATGTAGCGACAGTGGAGAGGAAAAACTCCCTTTTAACAGGAAGAAACCTCGAGCAGAATCAGACTCAGTGTGAGCGGCCATCTGCCACGACCGACTGGGGGTTTCAGAGAACAAAGCAGAGACACAAAGAAAACAAAGAAGCACTGATCCACAAGTCCTTTCTATGGGAAGGAAAAGTAAATGTTAATGGATGTAGCTCCTTTAGTCATTTCACCTAGAAAGAATGAACAGATAAACTCTGAGCCAGTTTTCAAGGTTAGAGTCTGAAAGAGAGCACATATAATTAGTTTCAGTAAAAGCTCAGTCAATCGCCATGTCTAGGAGAGAGAAAGGGTTAAACACTGAAAGACAGGGCCATGTGGATCATCGATAGAGGGTGAGTATTAAGTTGTTGCCAGCAGAAGGTTGGACGATGCCCCTCTCCAGAAAAGTGTCACAGGTAGAGACAGTCAGGCCAGGTGTAGCTTCTAGGAATAGAAAAGAGAGAGAACAAAGTTAAAAGCTGAAATAACAGCAAATAATGCAAAATTGGAGAGTAGTGTGAGAATGTATCGAAGAGGGTGAAAGTGGTCATTATGTCCTCCAGCAGCCCAAGCCTATAGCAGCATAACTACAGAGATAGCTCAGGATAACCTAAGCTTAAGCCTAAGTTTTAAGCCTAGCCTTAAAAGTAGACAGTTTGTCCATCAAGAGCCCACTGAAGGCCATTGTTATACTAAAAACCACAACGATTGGGATACGTCTGTTTGTCAGATTTACCATAACCATTGGATAAGAGAGGGGCTCATACAGGTAGCATAAATGAAAGGTGTGTTTGCACTTCAACCATAACTGAGCCGGTTTAGGCAAAACCTGACTCCCCCGTACTCCATCCAACATGGAGGGAAGAAGACGGAGGTAAAATATGAGAAAGATAGCTCAGGATAACCTAAGCCACTCTAACTATAAGCTTTATCAAAAAGGAAAGTTTTAAGCCTAGCCTTAAAAGTAGACAGGGTGTCTGCCTCACAGACTAAAACTGGGAGCTGGTTCCACAGGAGAGGAGCCTGATAACTAAAGGATCTGCCTCCCATTATACTTCTAGAGACTCTAGGAACTACCAATAAACGTGCAGTCTGAGAACGAAGTGCTTTGTTAGGAACGTATGGAACAATCAGATCTCTGATGTATGATGGAGCTAAATCATTAAGGACTTTATATGTGAGGAGGAGAATTTTAAATTCTATTCTGGATCTAACAGGGAGCCAATGAAGGGAAGCTAAAGTAGGGGAAATATGATCTCTCTTTTTAATTTTCATCAGAACTCTTACTGCAGCATTTTAAATCAGCTGAAGGCTTTTAACTGCATTTTGTGGACATCCTGGTAGTAACAAATTACAATAGTCCAGCCTTGAAGTAACAAATGCATGGACTAGTTTTTCAGCGTCACTCCTGGACAGGATATTTCTAATTTTGGCAATGTTCCAGAGATGAAAGAAGGAAACTGCGTGTCCGCATTTAAACTCCAATCTCCATCCTCTGGCCTCCTTGGCCAAAGGGGAAAATATGATCTGACCATCAGCAGTCGACTGGAACAAAAACTAGGGTGGCAATCCATCTCCTTGAAACTCTGTTCTTTTTTGGTTACGTGTTAAACTCATGTCTTCGATCAGCAAAGCGAAGGTTTCTTAAACAAATGTTTAAGTACAGCTACCTTAAAAGCTTGAAGTACATATCCATTTACTAAGGATAAATTAATTATATCTAAAATGGGGCTGCTAATCAGATGGAACACTTCCTTAAATAATTTGGTTGGGATTGGGTCTAACATACAAGTTGAAGGTTTAGATGAAGCTAATATTACTGATAACTCAGGAAGCTCCACAGAATAAAAGCAGTCCAAACACAGATCATGTTCTACAGTTACTTCCAATGTTATCACACTTGCTGAGGATGAAGTAATCATCTTCGGGAGTATGTCAAAGATTTTCTTTTTAATAGAATCAATTGTATTTTGGAAGAATCCCATAAAGTCATGACTGCTGAGAGCTAAGGGAATGGATGGCTCAATTGAGCTATGACTTTGTATAAGTTTAGCAACTGTACTACAGAGAAACCTAGGATTATTCTTGTTCTCTTCTATGAATGATGAGAAATAAGCTGTTCTAGTTTGGTGAAGTGTCTTTTTATACAACAGTAGGCTATTTTTTCCCAGATTAAGTAGGAATCCTCTAGGTGTGTAGATTGCCATTTTCTCTCCAATTTTCTAACATTGTGCTTTAAAGTACGTAGCTCTGAATTAAAGCAGGGAGCTAGCCTCCTATGAATAATTACCTACTTTTTCAAGGGGGCTGCATTGTCTAAATCACCATGCAATTATGAAGTGACACTATGAACAAGAGAATCAATTTGTGAAGGGGCAGAAACAAAATTATTGCCCTCCATTGTGTTTTTCTGTGATAATGAGGGAATCAAAAGTGGAACAGATTTTTAAAGGTTGTTACAGCATTGTCTGATAATGATCTACTATAATGAAATTTTCTTTCAGGTGTGGAGTACTCGGTTAAATTAAACTTAAAGGTTATTAAAAATGGTCAGACAGGACAGGGTTATGAGAAAATATTGTTATGTCTTCAAATTCAATGCCACATGTCAGTACAAGGTCTAGAGAATGAAGACAAAGGTGGGTAGGTTTGTTAATGTTTTGAGCAAAGCTAATTGAGTCTAAGATAGCAATAAAGTCTATATTTAAGCTATCACTTTCAGTGTCAACATGAATGTTAAAATCCCCCACTATATTAACCTTATCTGTATTTAACACTAAATCAGATAAAAGGTCTGAAAACTAATCTAAAAATTGAGAGTAAGGGCCTCGTGGACAGTACAAAACAACAAACAGAAGTGGTTTTAGTGCTTTGCAATTTGGATGAGGAAAACTAAGGATTAAATATTCAAAAGAGTTGTAGCTATTGATTGGTCTGGGACTAGTCAATAAATCGGACTGAAAGATGGTTGCTACTCCTCCTCCTCCCCCAGTAATTCGAGGAATGTAAAAATTTAAATAATTAGCTGGAGTTGACTCATTTATAGTAACATAATCCTCTTGCTGCGGCCAGGTTTCTGTGAGGCAAAATAAATCAATCTGATTGTCACAAATCAGGTTACTACCTAGCAAAGTCTTTGAAGAGAGATATCTTATGTTCAGTAAGCCCCATTTAATTGTTTTCTTTTTCTTTTTAGTCTGAGTTGTGTTTATTTTTATTAGAGTTTCCTGATTTTGTCGTTTTAGATTATTTTTTTATCTATTCAATTTTGGCCATGGGCGAGACACTATCTTAATAGGGTAATGGCTGGGTAGCAGTACAGAAGCTGCAGAGAGGAGTGTTAAACTATGTTAGGTGTTAGGGTTTGAATGTTGTAGGGTTGTTGTGCTAGGGTTGGGATGAACTACTGAGTGTTAGAGTTTGGCCATTTTAGAATGGGCTATTTGTAGGGGTACAAAATAAAATGGTTTAGGGTTGGTTTAGGGCTTAGGATTTAGGGTTAGGACCAGATAAACCTGGTGTGAATGGGATATGATGGGTGGACTTAAGGTTAGGAAAGTTTTAGTAGGTGAGGTGTTAGGGTTTGAAATTATGCGGTTTTGTTGGGGAGGTTAGATTGAGTGTTAGAGTTTTGCCATATTACAGTAGGCTATGTGTAGGAGTACTATATAAACTGGTTAGAATTAGGAGTTAGACTTAGTGGCCTATAAACTTCGTGGGAATGGCATAAGGTAGGTGGAATTAGGGTTAGGAAAGTCTTAGTGGGTTAGGTGTTAGGGTATGGAATGGTGCAGGGTTGTAGGGGGAGTTTACAATAAATCACTAGCTGTTAGGGTTTGGCCATTTCAGGATGGATTATACGTAGGGGTACTAAGTAAAATGATAAACAGATAAGATTGTCCATCTAGAGTCCAATGTTGGCTACTGTTATCCTAAAAACCACAAGGATTGAGGGTACCTCTCTCTGTCTGACTGATTAAAACCATTGTTGGACTCCCCCTTACTCCATCAAACAGGAAGGGAGGAAGGCAGAGGTAAAAGTAGTTGGCAAGGGTTGGTTCCTTTTGCATTGTGTTAAAGGTAAATCACTATAAAATGGGCTTTAGGTAAAGGTACCGGGTGAAAGAATTAACTAACAGGTTTTACACACTAAGACCTACTGGTGTGCATTGTTATACTAAAAACCAAAAGGATTGGGGGTACCTTTCTCTCCGACTAACTATAATTGTTGGAAAAGAACAGGGGTCGCACAGGTAGCAGAAATGGAGGGTAGTGGTGGCCTAGTGGTTAGAGCAGGAGGTTTGCGTTCCGGAGGGGACACAAGGGGCCGGGTTCGTATCCCACAGATTGCCACTCTGGGTCCCTGAGCAAGACACTTAGCCCCAGAATGCTCCCCGGGCGCTGCACAACGGCAGCCCACTGCTCCATATAAGGGGTGGGTTAAATGAAGAGGGTCTAATTTCCCCTTGGGGATCAATAAAGTATCTATTATTATTATTATTATTATTATTATGTTTGCAACTCAGCAATAACTGAGCCTATTTAGGCTAAACCTGACTCCTCCTTACTCCATCCTGCAAGGAGGGAAGAAGGCACAGAAAAAACAATTTGAGAGCATTGGTTTCTGCTGTGAAGCGAGTTAAAGGTGGTTTTGGGTCAACTGTTTTGGGTCAACTTGTGGTTTAGAATGAGCTCTGGTTGTCCAATGGCACATTCAAGGTTAGGGTGGGTTTAGTGTCAAGATGACATCCCCCTAATTCGGTCCTGAAAGAATGAGGTTTTGGTCTTTGGAACACAAAACGAGCACCGTTTGCTTCGATATTGACAAAGCTGTTTCGCAAGACTGAAATAATGAGTTTTTGGTCTTTGGAACACAAAACGAGCACCGTTTGCGTCGATATTGAAAAAGCTGTTTCGCAAGCCTGAAAGAATGAGTTTTTGGTCTTTAGAACACAAAACGAGCACCGTTTGCGTCGATATTGAAAAAGCTGTTTCGCAAGCCTGAAAGAATGAGTTTTTGGTCTTTAGAACACAAAACGAGCACCGTTTGCGTCGATATTGAAAAAGCTGTTTCGCAAGCCTGAAAGAATACGTTTTTGGACCAGCGAACACAAAACGAGCACCCTTTGCGTCGATATTGAAAAAGCTGTTTCGAAAGCCTGAAAGAATGAGTTTTTGGTCTTTAGAACACAAAACGAGCACCGTTTGCGTCGATATTGAAAAAGCTGTTTCGCAAGCCTGAAAGAATGAGTTTTTGGTCTTTAGAACACAAAACGAGCACCATTTGCGTCGATATTGAAAAAGCTGTTTCGCAAGCCTGAAAGAATACGTTTTTGGACCAGCGAACACAAAACGAGCACCCTTTGCGTCGATATTGAAAAAGCTGTTTCGAAAGCCTGAAAGAATGAGTTTTTGGTCTTTAGAACACAAAATGAGCACCATTTGCGTCGATATTGAAAAAGCTGTTTCGCAAGCCTGAAAGAATGAGTTTTTGGTCTTTAGAACACAAAACGAGCACCGTTTGAGTCGATATTGAAAAAGCTGTTTCGCAAGCCTGAAAGAATGAGTTTTTGGTCATTAGAACACAAAACGAGCACCGTTTGCATCGATATTGAAAAAGCTGTTTCGCAAGCCTGAAAGAATGACTTTTTGGTCTTTAGAACACAAAACGAGCACCGTTTGAGTCGATATTGAAAAAGCTGTTTCGCAAGCCTGAAAGAATGAGTTTTTGGTCCCGCAAACACAAAACGAGCACCGTTTGCGTCGATATTGAAAAAGCTGTGTCGCAAGCCTGAAAGAATGAGTTTTTGGTCTTTAGAACACAAAACGAGCACCGTTTGAGTCGATATTGAAAAAGCTGTTTCGCAAGCCTGAAAGAATGAGTGTTTGGACCAGCGAACACAAAACAAGCACCGTTTGCATCGATATTGAAAAAGCTGTGTCGCAAGCCTGAAAGAATGAGTTTTTGGTCATTAGAACACAAAACGAGCACCGTTTGCATCGATATTGAAAAAGCTGTTTCGCAAGCCTGAAAGAATGACTTTTTGATCTTTAGAACACAAAACGAGCACCGTTTGCGTCAATATTGAAAAAGCTGTTTCGCAAGCCTGAAAGAATGACTTTTTGATCTTTAGAACACAAAACGAGCACCGTTTGCATCGATATTGAAAAAGCTGTTTCGCAAGCCTGAAAGAATGAGTTTTTGGTCTTTAGAACACAAAACAAGCACCGTTTGCGTCGATATTGAAAAAGCTGTTTCGCAAGCCTGAAAGAATGAGTTTTTGGACCAGCGAACACAAAACGAGCACCGTTTGCGTCGATATTGAAAAAGCTGTTTCGCAAGCCTGAAAGAATGAGTTTTTGGTCTTTAGAACACAAAATGAGCACCGTATAGCGTCGATATTGAAAAAGCGGTTTTGCAAGCCTGAAAGAATGACTTATTGGACCAGCGAACACAAAACGAGCACCGTTTGCATCAATATTGAAAAAGCTTTTTCGCAAGCCTGAAAGAATACGTTTTTGGACCAGCGAACACAAAACGAGCACCCTTTGCGTCGATATTGAAAAAGCTGTTTCGCAAGCCTGAAAGAATGAGTTTTTGGTCTTTAGAACACAAAACGAGCACCGTTTGCGTCGATATTGAAAAAGCTGTTTCGCAAGCCTGAAAGAATGAGTTTTTGGACCAGCGAACACAAAACGAGCACCCTTTGCGTCGATATTGAAAAAGCTGTTTCGCAAGCCTGAAAGAATGAGTTTTTGGTCTTTAGAACACAAAACGAGCACCGTTTGCGTCGATATTGAAAAAGCTGTTTCGCAAGCCTGAAAGAATGAGTTTTTGGTCTTTAGAACACAAAACGAGCACCGTTTGCGTTGATATTGAAAAAGCTGTTTCGCAAGCCTGAAAGAATGAGTTTTTGGTCTTTAGAACACAAAATGAGCACCGTTTGCGTCGATATTGAAAAAGCTGTTTCGCAAGCCTGACAGAATGAGTTTTTGGTCTTTAGAACACAAAACGAGCACCGTTTGCGTCGAAATTGAAAAAGCTGTTTCGCAAGCCTGAAAGAATGAGTTTTTGGTCTTTAGAACACAAAACGAGTACCGTTTGCGTCGATATTGAAAAAGCTGTTTCGCAAGCCTGAAAGAATACGTTTTTGGACCAGCGAACACAAAACGAGCACCGTTTGCGTCGATATTGAAAAAGCTGTTTCGCAAGCCTGAAAGAATGAGTTTTTGGTCTTTAGAACACAAAACGAGTACCGTTTGCGTCGATATTGAAAAAGCTGTTTCGCAAGCCTGAAAGAATACGTTTTTGGACCAGCGAACACAAAACGAGCACCCTTTGCGTCGATATTGAAAAAGCTGTTTCGCAAGCCTGAAAGAATGAGTTTTTGGTCTTTAGAACACAAAACGAGTACCGTTTGCGTCGATATTGAAAAAGCTGTTTCGCGAGCCTGAAAGAATGACTTTTTGGACCAGAGAACACAAATCGAGCACCGTTTGCGTCGATATTGAGAAAAGCTGTTTCGTAAGCCTGAAAGAATGCGTTTTTGGTCTTTAGAACACAAAACGAGCACGGTTTGCGTCGATATTGAAAAAGCTGTTTTGCAAGCCTGAAAGAATGAGTTTTTGGTCTTTAGAACACAAAATGAGCACCGTTTGCGTCGATATGGAAAAAGCTGTTTTGCAAGCCTGAAAGAATGACTTTTTGGACCAGAGAACACAAAACGAGCACCGTTTGCGTCGATATTGAGAAAAGCTGTTTCGTAAGCCTGAAAGAATGCGTTTTTGGTCTTTAGAACACAAAACGAGCACCGTTTGCGTCGATATTGAAAAAGCTGTTTTGCAAGCCTGAAAAGAATGAGTTTTTGGTCTTTAAAACACAAAACGAGCACCGTTTGCGTCGATATTGAAAAAGCTGTTTCGTAAGCCTGAAAGAATGCGTTTTTGGTCTTTAGAACACAAAACGAGCACCGTTTGCGTCGATATTGAAAAAGCTGTTTCGCAAGCCTGAAAGAATGAGTTTTTGGTCTTTAGAACACAAAACGAGTACCGTTTGCGTCGATATTGAAAAAGCTGTTTCGCAAGCCTGAAAGAATACGTTTTTGAACCAGCGAACACAAAACGAGCACCCTTTGCGTCGATATTGAAAAAGCTGTTTCGCAAGCCTGAAAGAATGAGTTTTTGGTCTTTGGAACACAAAACGAGTACCGTTTGCGTCGATATTGTAAAAGCTGTTTCGCGAGCCTGAAAGAATGACTTTTTGGACCAGAGAACACAAAACGAGCACCGTTTGCGTCGATATTGAGAAAAGCTGTTTCGTAAGCCTGAAAGAATGCGTTTTTGGTCTTTAGAACACAAAACGAGCACCGTTTGCGTCGATATTGAAAAAGCTGTTTTGCAAGCCTGAAAAGAATGAGTTTTTGGTCTTTAAAACACAAAATGAGCACCGTTTGCGTCGATATGGAAAAAGCTGTTTTGCAAGCCTGAAAGAATGACTTTTTGGACCAGAGAACACAAAACGAGCACCGTTTGCGTCGATATTGAAAAAGCTGTTTCGTAAGCCTGAAAGAATGCGTTTTTGGTCTTTAGAACACAAAACGAGCACCGTTTGCGTCGATATTGAAAAAGCTGTTTTGCAAGCCTGAAAAGAATGAGTTTTTGGTCTTTAAAACACAAAACGAGCACCGTTTGCATCGATATTGAAAAAGCTGTTTTGCAAGCCTGATTTAGTGAGTTTTTGCTCAGCGAACACAAAACGAGCACCCTTTGCGTCGATATTGAAAAAGCTGTTTCGCAAGCCTGAAAGAATGAGTTTTTGGTCTTTAGAACACAAAACGAGTACCGTTTGCGTCGATATTGAAAAAGCTGTTTCGCGAGCCTGAAAGAATGACTTTTTGGACCAGAGAACACAAAACGAGCACCGTTTGCGTCGATATTGAGAAAAGCTGTTTCGTAAGCCTGAAAGAATGCGTTTTTGGTCTTTAGAACACAAAACGAGCACGGTTTGCGTCGATATTGAAAAAGCTGTTTTGCAAGCCTGAAAGAATGAGTTTTTGGTCTTTAGAACACAAAATGAGCACCGTTTGCGTCGATATGGAAAAAGCTGTTTTGCAAGCCTGAAAGAATGACTTTTTGGACCAGAGAACACAAAACGAGCACCGTTTGCGTCGATATTGAGAAAAGCTGTTTCGTAAGCCTGAAAGAATGCGTTTTTGGTCTTTAGAACACAAAACGAGCACCGTTTGCGTCGATATTGAAAAAGCTGTTTCGCAAGCCTGAAAAGAATGAGTTTTTGGTCTTTAAAACACAAAACGAGCACCGTTTGCGTCGATATTGAAAAAGCTGTTTCGTAAGCCTGAAAGAATGCGTTTTTGGTCTTTAGAACACAAAACGAGCACCGTTTGCGTCGATATTGAAAAAGCTGTTTTGCAAGCCTGAAAAGAATGAGTTTTTGGTCTTTAAAACACAAAACGAGCACCGTTTGCATCGATATTGAAAAAGCTGTTTTGCAAGCCTGATTTAGTGAGTTTTTGCTCTTTAGAACACAAAACGAGCACCATTCACTTCCATATTGAAAAAGCTGTATTGCAAGCCTGAAAGAATGAGTTTTTGGTCTTTAGAACACAAAACGAGCACCGTTTGCGTTGACATTGAAAAAGCTGTTTCGCAAGCCTGAAAGAATGAGCTGTTGGTCCCCCGAACACAAAACGAGCACCGTTTGCGTCGATATTGAAAAAGCTGTTTCACAAGCCTGAAAGAATGAGTTTTTGGTCTTTAGAACACAAAACGAGCACCGTTTGCGTCGATATTGAAAAAACTGTTTCGCAGGCCTTAAAAATGAGTTTTTGGTCTTTAGAACACAAAACGAGCGCCGATTGCGTCGATATTGAAAAAGCTGTTTTGCAAGCCTGAAAGAATGAGCTTTTTGGTCCCCCGAACACAAAACGAGCACCGTTTGCGTCGATATTGAAAAAGCTGTTTCGCAAGCCTGAAAGAATGAGTTTTTGGTCTTTAGAACACAAACGAGCACCGTTTGCGTCGATATTGAAAAAGCTGTTTCGCAAGCCTGAAAGAATGAGTTTTTGGTCTTTAGAACACAAAACGAGCACCGTTTGCGTCGATATTGAAAAAGCTGTTTCGCAAGCCTGAAAGAATGAGTTTTTGGTCTTTAGAACACAAAACGAGCACCGTTTGCGTCGATATTGAAAAGGTGTGTCGCAAGCCTGAAAGAATGACTTTTTGGTCATGAGAACACAAAACGAGCACCGTTTGCGTCGATATTGAAAAAGCTGTGTCGCAAGCCTGAAAGAATGACTTTTTGGTCTTTAGAACACAAAACGAGCACCGTTTGCGTCGATATTGAAAAGCTGTTTCGCAAGCCTGAAAGAATGAGTTTTTGGTCTTTAGAACACAAAATGAGCACCGTTTGCGTCGATATGGAAAAAGCTGTTTTGCAAGCCTGAAAGAATGACTTTTTGGACCAGCGAACACAAAACGAGCCCCGTTTGCGTCGATATTGAGAAAAGCTGTTTCGTAAGCCTGAAAGAATGCGTTTTTGGTCTTTAGAACACAAAACGAGCACCGTTTGCGTCGATATTGAAAAAGCTGTTTTGCAAGCCTGAAAAGAATGAGTTTTTGGTCTTTAAAACACAAAACGAGCACCGTTTGCGTCGATATTGAAAAAGCTGTTTCGTAAGCCTGAAAGAATGCGTTTTTGGTCTTTAGAACACAAAACGAGCACCGTTTGCGTCGATATTGAAAAAGCTGTTTTGCAAGCCTGAAAAGAATGAGTTTTTGGTCTTTAAAACACAAAACGAGCACCGTTTGCATCGATATTGAAAAAGCTGTTTTGCAAGCCTGATTTAGTGAGTTTTTGCTCTTTAGAACAACACAAACGAGCACCGTTTGCGTCAACATTGAAAGAGCTGTTTCGCAAGCCTGAAAGAATGAGTTTTTGGTCTTTAGAACACAAAACGAGCACCGTTTGCGTCGATATTGAAAAAGCTGTTTCGCAAGCCTGAAAGAATGAGTTTTTGGACCAGCGAACACAAAACGAGCACCGTTTGCGTCGATATTGAAAAAGCTGTTTCGCAAGCCTGAAAGAATGAGTTTTTGGTCTTTAGAACACAAAACGAGCACCGTTTGCGTCGATATTGAAAAAGCTGTTTCGCAAGCCTGAAAGAATGAGTTTTTGGTCTTTAGAACACAAAACGAGCACCGTTTGCGTCGATATTGAAAAAGCTGTGTCGCAAGCCTGAAAGAATGACTTTTTGGTCTTTAGAACACAAAACGAGCACCGTTTGCGTCGATATGGAAAAGGTGTGTCGCAAGCCTGAAAGAATGAGTTTTTGGTCATGAGAACACAAAACGAGCACCGTTTGCGTCGATATTGAAAAAGCTGTTTCGCAAGCCTGAAAGAATGACTTTTTTGGACCAGCGAACACAAAACGAGCACCGTTTGCGTCGATATTGAAAAAGCTGTTTTGCAAGCCTGAAAGAATGAGTTTTTGCTCTTTAGAACACAAAACGAGCACCGTTCACTTCCATATTGAAAAAGCTGTATTGCAAGCCTGAAAGAATGAGTTTTTGGTCTTTAGAACACAAAACGAGCACAGTTTGCGTCGATATTGAAAAAGCTGTTTCGCAAGCCTGAAAGAATGAGTTTTTGGTCTTTAGAACACAAAACGAGCACCGTTTGCGTTGATATTGAAAAAGCTGTTTCGCAAGCCTGAAAGAATGAGTTTTTGGACCAGCGAACACAAAACGAGCACCGTTTGCGTCGATATTGAAAAAGCTGTTTCACAAGCCTGAAAGAATGAGTTTTTGGTCTTTAGAACACAAAACGAGCACCGTTTGCGTCAATATTGAAAAAGCTGTATCGCAAGCCTGAAAGAATGAGTTTTTGGTCTTTAGAACACAAAACGAGCACCGTTTGCGTCGATATTGAAAAAGCTGTTTCGCAAGCCTGAAAGAATGAGTTTTTGGTCTTTAGAACACAAAACAAGCACCGTTTGCGTCGATATTGAAAAAGCTGTTTCGCAAGCCTGAAAGAATGAGTTTTTGGACCATCGAACACAAAACGAGCACCGTTTGCGTCGATATTGAAAAAGCTGTTTCGCAAGCCTGAAAGAATGAGTTTTTGGTCTTTAGAACACAAAACGAGCACCGTTTGCGTCGATATTGAAAAAGCTGTTTCGCAAGCCTGAAAGAATACGTTTTTGGACCAGCGAACACAAAACGAGCACCCTTTGCGTCGATATTGAAAAAGCTGTTTCGCAAGCCTGAAAGAATGAGTTTTTGGTCTTTAGAACACAAAACGAGCACCGTTTGCGTCGATATTGAAAAAGCTGTTTCGCAAGCCTGAAAGAATGAGTTTTTGGACCAGAGAACACAAAACGAGCACCGTTTGCGTCGATATTGAAAAAGCTGTTTCGCAAGCCTGAAAGAATGAGTTTTTGGTCATTAGAACACAAAACGAGCACCGTTTGCATCGATATTGAAAAAGCTGTTTCGCAAGCCTGAAAGAATGACTTTTTGGTCTTTAGAACACAAAACGAGCACCGTTTGCGTCGATATTGAAAAAGCTGTTTCGCAAGCCTGAAAGAATGAGTTTTTGGTCCCGCAAACACAAAACGAGCACCGTTTGCGTCGATATTGAAAAAGCTGTGTCGCAAGCCTGAAAGAATGAGTTTTTGGTCTTTAGAACACAAAACGAGCACCGTTTGAGTCGATATTGAAAAAGCTGTTTCGCAAGCCTGAAAGAATGAGTTTTTGGACCAGCGAACACAAAACGAGCACCGTTTGCATCGATATTGAAAAAGCTGTGTCGCAAGCCTGAAAGAATGAGTTTTTGGTCATTAGAACACAAAACGAGCACCGTTTGCATCGATATTGAAAAAGCTGTGTCGCAAGCCTGAAAGAATGACTTTTTGATCTTTAGAACACAAAACGAGCACCGTTTGCGTCAATATTGAAAGAGCTGTTTCGCAAGCCTGAAAGAATGACTTTTTGGTCTTTAGAACACAAAACGAGCACCGTTTGCATCGATATTGAAAAAGCTGTTTCGCAAGCCTGAAAGAATGAGTTTTTGGTCTTTAGAACACAAAACGAGCACCGTTTGCGTCGATATTGAAAAAGCTGTTTCGCAAGCCTGAAAGAATGAGTTTTTTGGACCAGCGAACACAAAACGAGCACCGTTTGCGTCGATATTGAAAAAGCTGTTTCGCAAGCCTGAAAGAATGAGTTTTTGGTCTTTAGAACACAAACTGAGCACCGTTTGCGTTGATATTGAAAAAGCTGTTTCGCAAGCCTGAAAGAATGAGTTTTTGGTCCAGCGAACACAAAACGAGCACCGTTTGCGTCGATATTGAAAAAGCTGTTTCGCAAGCCTGAAAGAATGACTTTTTGGTCTTTAGAACACAAAACGAGCACCGTTTGCGTCGATATTGAAAAAGCTGTTTCGCAAGCCTGAAAGAATGACTTTTTGGTCTTTAGAACACAAAACGAGCACCGTTTGCATCGATATTGAAAAAGCTGTTTCGCAAGCCTGAAAGAATGAGTTTTTGGACCTTAGAACACAAAACGAGCACCGTTTGCGTCGATATTGAAAAAGCTGTTTCGCAAGCCTGAAAGAATGAGTTTTTGGTCTTTAGAACACAAAACGAGCACCGTTTGCGTCGATATTGAAAAAGCTGTTTCGCAAGCCTGAAAGAATGAGTTTTTGGACCAGCGAACACAAAACGAGCACCGTTTGCGTCGATATTGAAAAAGCTGTTTCGCAAGCCTGAAAGAATGAGTTTTTGGTCTTTAGAACACAAAACGAGCACCGTTTGCGTCGATATTGAAAAAGCTGTTTCGCAAGCCTGAAAGAATGAGTTTTTGGTCTTTAGAACACAAAACGAGCACCGTTTGCGTTGATATTGAAAAAGCTGTTTCGCAAGCCTGAAAGAATGAGTTTTTGGTCTTTAGAACACAAAATGAGCACCGTTTGCGTCGATATTGAAAAAGCTGTTTCGCAAGCCTGAAAGAATGAGTTTTTGGACCAGCGAACACAAAACGAGCACCGTTTGCATCAATATTGAAAAAGCTTTTTCGCAAGCCTGAAAGAATACGTTTTTGGACCAGCGAACACAAAACGAGCACCCTTTGCGTCGATATTGAAAAAGCTGTTTCGCAAGCCTGAAAGAATGAGTTTTTGGTCTTTAGAACACAAAACGAGTACCGTTTGCGTCGATATTGAAAAAGCTGTTTCGCAAGCCTGAAAGAATACGTTTTTGGACCAGCGAACACAAAACGAGCACCCTTTGCGTCGATATTGAAAAAGCTGTTTCGCAAGCCTGAAAGAATGAGTTTTTGGTCTTTAGAACACAAAACGAGCACCGTTTGCGTCGATATTGAAAAAGCTGTTTCGCAAGCCTGAAAGAATGAGTTTTTGGTCTTTAGAACACAAAACGAGCACCGTTTGCGTTGATATTGAAAAAGCTGTTTCGCAAGCCTGAAAGAATGAGTTTTTGGTCTTTAGAACACAAAATGAGCACCGTTTGCGTCGATATTGAAAAAGCTGTTTCGCAAGCCTGAAAGAATGAGTTTTTGGACCAGCGAACACAAAACGAGCACCGTTTGCGTCGACATTGAAAAAGCTGTTTTGCAAGCCTGAAAGATTGAGTTTTTGGTCTTTAGAGCACAAAAGGAGCACCGTTTGCGTCAATATTGAAAAAGCTGTATCGCAAGCCTGAAAGAATGAGTTTTTGGTCTTTAGAACACAAAACGAGCACCGTTTGCGTCGAAATTGAAAAAGCTGTTTCGCAAGCCTGAAAGAATGAGTTTTTGGTCTTTAGAACACAAAACGAGTACCGTTTGCGTCGATATTGAAAAAGCTGTTTCGCAAGCCTGAAA
>NW_025917680.1:117500-184940 GCF_021462225.1 Girardinichthys multiradiatus | reverse complement strand
GATGGATCGTTGCTGTATCTTTCCTTCACATATTTCATTTGTCGCCTCTGTAGATGGGATCGTTGCTGTATCTTTCCTTCACATATTTCATTTGTCGGCTTCTGTAGATGGTATCGTTGCTGTATCTTTCCTTACATATTTAATTTGTCGGCTTCTGTGAGATGGGATCGTTCTGTTCATCTTCTTCACATATTTCATTTGTCGGCTTCTGTAGATCGGATCGTTGCGTATCTTCCTTCACATATTTAATTTGTCGCCCCTCTGTAGATGGGATCGTTGCTGTATCTTTCCTTCACATATTTCATTTGTAGGCTTCTGTAGATGGGATCGTTGCTGTATCTTTCCTTCACCTATTTCATTTGGCGCTTCTGTAGATGTTATCGTTGCTGTATCTTTCCTTCACATATTTAATTTGTCGCCTCTTGTAGATGGTATCGTTGCTGTATCTTTCCTTACATATTTCATTTGTCGCCCCTCTGTAGATGGGATCGTTGCTGTATCTTTCCTTCACATATTTCATTTGTCGCCCTCTGTAGATGGGATCGTTCTCGTATCTTTCTTCACATATTTCATTTGTCGGCCTCTGTAGATGGGATCGTTGCTGTATCTTTCCTTCACATATTTCATTTGTCGGGCTTCTGTAGATGGATCGTGCTGTATCTTTACTTCACATATTTCATTGTCAGCCCTCGTAGATGGTATCGTTGCTGTATCTTTCCTTCACATATTTCATTTGTCGGCTTCTGTAGATGGGATCGTTGCTGTATCTTTCCTTCACATATTTCATTTGCGGCTTCTGTAGATGGGATCGTTGCTGTATCTTTCCTTCACATATTCATTTGTCTGGCCTCTGTAGATGGTATCGTTGCTGTATCTTTCCTTCACATATTAATTTGTCGCCCTCTGTAGATGGTATCGTTGCTGTATCTTTCTTCACATATTTATATTGTCGCCCTCTGTAGATGGATCGTTGCTGTACTTTCCTTCAAATATTTCATTTGTGTAGAATGGTATCGTTGCTGTATCTTTCCTTCACATATTTAATTTGTCGCCCTCTGTAGATGGGATCGTTGCTGTATCTTTCCTTCACATATTTCATTTGTCGGCTTCTGTAGATGGTATCGTTGCTGTAT
Source organism: Girardinichthys multiradiatus (assembly GCF_021462225.1). NCBI lineage: Eukaryota > Metazoa > Chordata > Actinopteri > Cyprinodontiformes > Goodeidae > Girardinichthys > Girardinichthys multiradiatus. The sequence goes on along the minus strand of NW_025917680.1, from coordinate 183,807 downwards.
CTTTCCTTCACATATTTAATTTGTCGCCCTCTGTAGATGGGATCGTTGCTGTATCTTTCCTTCACATATTTCATTTGTCGGCTTCTGTAGATGGGATCGTTGCTGTATCTTTCCCTTCACATATTTCATTTGTCGGCCCTCTGTAGATGGGATCGTTGCTGTATCTTTCCTTCACATATTTCATTTGTCGGCCCTCTGTAGATGGGATCGTTGCTGTATCTTTCTTCACATATTCATTTGTCGGCCTTCTGTAGATGGGATCGTTGCTGTAATCTTTCCTTCACATATTTCATTTGTCGCCTCTGTAGATGGGATCGTTGCTGTATCTTTCCTTCACATATTTCATTTGTCGGCCTTCTGTAGATGGTAATCTTTCCTTCACATATTTCATTTGTCGCCCTCTGTAGATGGGATTCGTTGCTGTAGTCTTTCCTTCACATATTTCATTTGTCGGCCTCTGTGAAGGGTATCGTTGCTGTATCTTTCCTTCACATATTTCATTTGTCGGCTTCTGTAGATGGGATCGTTGCTGTATCTTTCCTTCACATATTTCATTTGTCGCCCTCTGTAGATGGGATCGTTGCTGTATCTTTCCTTCACATATTTCATTTGTCGGCCTCTGTAGATGGTATCGTTGCTGTATCTTTCCTCACATATTTCATTTGTCGGCCCTCTGTAGATGGGATCGTTGCTGTATCTTTCCTTCACATATTTCATTTTGTCGGCCTCTGTAGAGGTATCGTTGCTGATCTTTCCTTCACATATTTCATTTGTCGGCCTCTGTAGATGGTATCGTTGCTGTTCTTTCCTTCACATATTTCATTTGTCGGCTCTCGTAGATGGTATCGTTGCTGTATCTTTCCTCACACATATTTCATTTTGTCGCCCTCTGTAGATGGTATCGTTGCTGTATCTTTCCTTCACATATTTCAATTTGTCGCCCTTCTGTAGATGGATCGTTGCTGTATCTTTCCTTCACATATTTCATTTGTCGGCCTCTGTAGATGGTATCGTTGCTGTATCTTTCCTTCACATATTTCATTTGTCGCCCTCTGTAGATGGTATCGTTGCTGTATCTTTCCTTCACATATTTCATTTGTCGCCCTCTGTAGATGGGATCGTTGCTGTATCTTTCCTTCACATATTTCATTTGTCGCACTCTGTAGATGGGATCGTTGCTGTATCTTTCCTTCACATATTTCATTTGTCGCCCTCTGTAGATGGGATCGTTGCTGTATCTTTCCTTCACATATTTCATTTGTCGGCCCTCTGTAGATGGGATCGTTGCTGTATCTTTCCTTCACATATTTCATTTGTCGCCCTCTGTAGATGGGATCGTTGCTGTATCTTTCCTTCACATATTTCATTTGTCGGCCTTCTGTAGATGGGATCGTTGCTGTAATCTTTCCTTCACATATTTCATTTGTCGGCCTCTGTAGATGGGATCGTTGCTGTATCTTTCCTTCACATATTTTCTTTGTCGGCCTCTGTAGATGGGATCGTTGGCTGTATCTTTCCTTCACATATTTCATTTTGTCGCCTCTGTAGATGGGATCGTTGCTGTATCTTTCCTTCACATATTTCATTTGTCGCCCTCTGTAGATGGTATCGTTGCTGTATCTTTCCTTCACCATATTTCATTTGTCGCCTCTGTAGATGGGATCGGTGCTGTATCTTTCCTTCACATATTTCATTTGGTCGGCCTCTGTAGATGGGATCGTTGCTGTATCTTTCCTTCACATATTTCATTTGTCTCCCTCTGTAGATGGGATCGTTGCTGTATCTTTCCTTCCACATATTTCATTTGTCGCCCTCTGTAGATGGGATCGTTGCTGTATCTTTCCTTCACATATTTCATTTGTCGCCCTCTGTAGATGGATCGTTGCTGTATCTTTCCTTCACATATTTCATTTGTCGGCCTCTGTAGATGGGATCGTTGCTGTATCTTTCCTTCACATATTTCATTTGTCGGCCCTCTGTAGATGGGATCGTGCTGTATCTTTCCTTCACATATTTCATTTGTCGCCCTCTGTAGATGGGATCGTTGCTGTATCTTTCCTTCACATATTTCATTTGTCGGCCCTCTGTAGATGGGATCGTTGCTGTATCTTTCCTTCACATATTTCATTTGTCGGCCTCTGTAGATGGGATCGTTGCTGTATCTTTCCTTCACATATTTCATTTGTCGGCTTCTGTAGATGGTATCGTTGCTGTATCTTTCCTTCACATATTTCATTTGTCGGCCTCTGTAGATGGGATCGTTGCTGTATCTTTCCTTCACATATTTCATTTGTCGGCCTCTGTAGATGGGATCGTTGCTGTATCTTTCCTTCACATATTTCATTTGTCGCCCTCTGTAGATGGGATCGTTGCTGTATCTTTCCTTCACATATTTCATTTGTCGCCCTCTGTAGATGGGATCGTTGCTGTATCTTTCCTTCACATATTTCATTTGTCGGCCTCTGTAGATGGGATCGTTGCTGTATCTTTCCTTCACATATTTCATTTGTCGGCCTCTGTAGATGGGATCGTTGCTGTATCTTTCCTTCACATATTTCATTTGTCGGCCTCTGTAGATGGTATCGTTGCTGTATCTTTCCTTCACATATTTCATTTGTCGGCTTCTGTAGATGGGATCGTTGCTGTATCTTTCCTTCACATATTTCATTTGTCGGCCTCTGTAGATGGTATCGTTGCTGTATCTTTCCTTCACATATTTCATTTGTCGGCCTCTGTAGATGGGATCGTTGCTGTATCTTTCCTTCACATATTTCATTTGTCGGCTTCTGTAGATGGGATCGTTGCTGTATCTTTCCTTCACATATTTCATTTGTCGGCCTCTGTAGATGGGATCGTTGCTGTATCTTTCCTTCACATATTTCATTTGTCGCCCTCTGTAGATGGTATCGTTGCTGTATCTTTCCTTCACATATTTCATTTGTCGGCCTCTGTAGATGGTATCGTTGCTGTATCTTTCCTTCACATATTTCATTTGTCGGCCTCTGTAGATGGGATCGTTGCTGTATCTTTCCTTCACATATTTCATTTGTCGGCCTCTGTAGATGGTATCGTTGCTGTATCTTCCTTCACATATTTCATTTGTCGCCCTCTGTAGATGGTATCGTTGCTGTATCTTTCCTTCACATATTTCATTTGTCGGCCTCTGTAGATGGGATCGTTGCTGTATCTTTCCTTCACATATTCATTTGTCGCCCTCTGTAGATGGGATCGTTGCTGTATCTTTCCTTCACATATTTCATTTGTCGGCCTCTGTAGATGGTATCGTTGCTGTATCTTTCCTTCACATATTTCATTTGTCGGCCTCTGTAGATGGTATCGTTGCTGTATCTTTCCTTCACATATTTCATTTGTCGCCCTCTGTAGATGGTATCGTTGCTGTATCTTTCCTTCACATATTTCATTTGTCGGCTTCTGTAGATGGTATCGTTGCTGTATCTTTCCTTCACATATTTCATTTGTCGCCCTCTGTAGATGGTATCGTTGCTGTATCTTTCCTTCACATATTTCATTTGTCGGCCTCTGTAGATGGTATCGTTGCTGTATCTTTCCTTCACATATTTCATTTGTCGGCCTCTGTAGATGGTATCGTTGCTGTATCTTTCCTTCACATATTTCATTTGTCGGCCTCTGTAGATGGTATCGTTGCTGTATCTTTCCTTCACATATTTCATTTGTCGGCCTCTGTAGATGGGATCGTTGCTGTATCTTTCCTTCACATATTTCATTTGTCGCCCTCTGTAGATGGGATCGTTGCTGTATCTTTCCTTCACATATTTCATTTGTCGCCCTCTGTAGATGGGATCGTTGCTGTATCTTTCCTTCACATATTTCATTTGTCGCCCTCTGTAGATGGTATCGTTGCTGTATCTTTCCTTCACATATTTCATTTGTCGGCCTCTGTAGATGGGATCGTTGCTGTATCTTTCCTTCACATATTTCATTTGTCGGCCTCTGTAGATGGGATCGTTGCTGTATCTTTCCTTCACATATTTCATTTGTCGCCCTCTGTAGATGGGATCGTTGCTGTATCTTTCCTTCACATATTTCATTTGTCGCCCTCTGTAGATGGGATCGTTGCTGTATCTTTCCTTCACATATTTCATTTGTCGCCTCTGTAGATGGGATCGTTGCTGTATCTTTCCTTCACATATTTCATTTGTCGCCCTCTGTAGATGGTATCGTTGCTGTATCTTTCCTTCACATATTTCATTTGTCGGCCTCTGTAGATGGGATCGTTGCTGTATCTTTCCTTCACATATTTCATTTGTCGCCCTCTGTAGATGGGATCGTTGCTGTATCTTTCCTTCACATATTTCATTTGTCGCACTCTGTAGATGGGATCGTTGCTGTATCTTTCCTTCACATATTTCATTTGTCGGCTTCTGTAGATGGTATCGTTGCTGTATCTTTCCTTCACATATTTCATTTGTCGCCCTCTGTAGATGGGATCGTTGCTGTATCTTTCCTTCACATATTTCATTTGTCGCCCTCTGTAGATGGGATCGTTGCTGTATCTTTCCTTCACATATTTCATTTGTCGGCCTCTGTAGATGGGATCGTTGCTGTATCTTTCCTTCACATATTTCATTTGTCGCCTCTGTAGATGGGATCGTTGCTGTATCTTTCCTTCACATATTTCATTTGTCGCCCTCTGTAGATGGGATCGTTGCTGTATCTTTCCTTCACATATTTCATTTGTCGGCCCTCTGTAGATGGGATCGTTGCTGTATCTTTCCTTCACATATTTCATTTGTCGCCCTCTGTAGATGGGATCGTTGCTGTATCTTTCCTTCACATATTTCATTTGTCGCCCTCTGTAGATGGGATCGTTGCTGTATCTTTCCTTCACATATTTCATTTGTCGCCCTCTGTAGATGGGATCGTTGCTGTATCTTTCCTTCACATATTTCATTTGTCGGCCTCTGTAGATGGGATCGTTGCTGTATCTTTCCTTCACATATTTCATTTGTCGCCCTCTGTAGATGGGATCGTTGCTGTATCTTTCCTTCACATATTTCATTTGTCGGCCTCTGTAGATGGGATCGTTGCTGTATCTTTCCTTCACATATTTCATTTGTCGGCTTCTGTAGATGGTATCGTTGCTGTATCTTTCCTTCACATATTTAATTTGTCGCCCTCTGTAGATGGGATCGTTGCTGTATCTTTCCTTCACATATTTCATTTGTCGGCTTCTGTAGATGGTATCGTTGCTGTATCTTTCCTTCACATATTTCATTTGTCGCCCTCTGTAGATGGTATCGTTGCTGTATCTTTCCTTCACATATTTCATTTGTCGGCCTCTGTAGATGGTATCGTTGCTGTATCTTTCCTTCACATATTTCATTTGTCGGCTTCTGTAGATGGGATCGTTGCTGTATCTTTCCTTCACATATTTCATTTGTCGCCCTCTGTAGATGGGATCGTTGCTGTATCTTTCCTTCACATATTTCATTTGTCGCCCTCTGTAGATGGGATCGTTGCTGTATCTTTCCTTCACATATTTCATTTGTCGGCCTCTGTAGATGGTATCGTTGCTGTATCTTTCCTTCACATATTTCATTTGTCGGCCTCTGTAGATGGGATCGTTGCTGTATCTTTCCTTCACATATTTCATTTGTCGCCCTCTGTAGATGGGATCGTTGCTGTATCTTTCCTTCACATATTTCATTTGTCGGCTTCTGTAGATGGGATCGTTGCTGTATCTTTCCTTCACATATTTCATTTGTCGCCCTCTGTAGATGGGATCGTTGCTGTATCTTTCCTTCACATATTTCATTTTTCGCCCTCTGTAGATGGTATCGTTGCTGTATCTTTCCTTCACATATTTCATTTGTCGGCCTCTGTAGATGGTATCGTTGCTGTATCTTTCCTTCACATATTTCATTTGTCGGCCTCTGTAGATGGGATCGTTGCTGTATCTTTCCTTCACATATTTCATTTGTCGGCTTCTGTAGATGGGATTGTTGCTGTATCTTTCCTTCACATATTTCATTTGTCGTCCTCTGTAGATGGGATCGTTGCTGTATCTTTCCTTCACATATTTCATTTGTCGCCCTCTGTAGATGGTATCGTTGCTGTATCTTTCCTTCACATATTTCATTTGTCGGCCTCTGTAGATGGGATCGTTGCTGTATCTTTCCTTCACATATTTCATTTTTCGCCCTCTGTAGATGGGATCGTTGCTGTATCTTTCCTTCACATATTTCATTTGTCGCCCTCTGTAGATGGGATCGTTGCTGTATCTTTCCTTCACATATTTCATTTGTCGGCCTCTGTAGATGGGATCGTTGCTGTATCTTTCCTTCACATATTTCATTTGTCGCCCTCTGTAGATGGGATCGTTGCTGTATATTTCCTTCACATATTTCATTTGTCGGCCTCTGTAGATGGTATCGTTGCTGTATCTTTCCTTCACATATTTCATTTGTCGGCCTCTGTAGATGGGATCGTTGCTGTATCTTTCCTTCACATATTTCATTTGTCGGCTTCTGTAGATGGGATCGTTGCTGTATCTTTCCTTCACATATTTAATTTGTCGCCCTCTGTAGATGGTATCGTTGCTGTATCTTTCCTTCACATATTTCATTTGTCGCCCTCTGTAGATGGGATCGTTGCTGTATCTTTCCTTCACATATTTCATTTGTCGGCCTCTGTAGATGGGATTGTTGCTGTATCTTTCCTTCACATATTTCATTTGTCACCCTCTGTAGATGGGATTGTTGCTGTATCTTTCCTTCACATATTTCATTTGTCGGCTTCTGTAGATGGTATTGTTGCTGTATCTTTCATTAATATACTTCTTCATAAATGTTTTCTGTCTGGCTTTGAAGTTGGTATTGTTGCTGTATCTTTCCTTCACATATTTCATTAGTCTCCTTCGGAAAGCAACATCACGCTTGTATCTAGCAGTTAACTGGATCTTCCTCTCTGCATGTTGAAGAATATATGCTTGTTTCATTGCCCGTAGTTTTTTTACCTTATATGTAGGCGATGTATCATATTTTTCTTTCTCAGATGTTCTTTGTTTCATTTTTTTAACTACATCCTGTCCCAGCTGTCCTGTCTCTTACTTTTGTTCTCCTGGCTTTCGGCATTTTGGACACATCTGGCACTGTTGGGACGGTTTCCTGTAATATGTTGCCAACTTTAGCAAGCCAAGCTGGCATTTCCTCTTCATCAGAAGCTCTCTCTGGTTTCTCAACACCTGGGCTTGCTTGTGTGGATCCAGGTGAAATATTCAGATTGCTCAAGGCCGGAGGAGGGGCATCACCAATGTCATCGCTGACAAACAATACTGGTACAAACTCATACGTGGCATAGGGGCCACGGTTCTCAAAGAGTTTGTACAGATGTTCAACCATGAGCATTAGGTTGCTAAAGGTCATGACCACTGCAGTTCCGTTAGGATGGGGCAGGCCTGCTGAGTTTCTTGAGTGAGAATCAAAAACTCTAAACCTACCGTCTCTGTCCCGGAAAATTGCAATGCACTCTGGAGTCACCAAAAGAAAAGCATGGGTGACATTTTCAGACAGGCACTCTAGTTGTGAGGCAAGAGGTAATCCCATTTGCCGTGATCTTTGAGGGCTATCATTCTGACACAAAACATGACCAACTCTTACACCCGTTGTGTGTACAGAGTAGATGTTCCCGTCTGTCAGTACTTGTTGGGGCATCTCTTCAACTGTCAAGTGATTATCAACAAATCTACCGTCCAACATGAGCTGCTGTTTAATGCCAAAATAAAGTGCATCTCCTTGCTCAATTACTCTGTCAAGTAAGACTGTGTCAAACTGCAACCCCTAACTGTGGTAAGCTAAAAATGTCAGAGCCATACAGGTGCACTGGTGATTACGGGAAAATGTACCGTATCTGTAGTCAGCCTGGCAATGTGTGGCCCTCACAGTCTGGACAGGCGGACCGTTGGTGCAGGGTTCCAACAAAGAAGCCTGAATCATAATCAGAAAATGGCAAAGTTTTAGCATTTTAACATAAATTCTGTGTTAAATATATAACTGTATTAAACCAAAACTTTTATTATCCTATTAACTGGCAACAAACCAGGCAAGTGTCTCACAACACCGGCTTCAGTAGGTTTTGGTGATTTTTGTGCCGCCAGTTAAAAGGTTAATAAAGTTTAGTTTCCAGTATTTACATATTTAAAATATTTGACATTACAACAGTAGATTATTCATGAAAGTTACCTGGCAGCTGTCATCACCTGACATGGTCCTCCAGAGGCACGGGAGAGGACTCGGCGGGGGCATCAACCTCCAACATGGGGGCGGCTCTCCTGGGCTGGCAACGGGCTGGCCTGGTCCTCTCAGTCGGAGCTCCCTCCACCTGAAATCAACAGGAGCTTTAAATTTGGTGGAAAGTACAGAAGATGCACAAAACATGTTGAGATATCTGTTGCAAATATAATTGAAGCCAACTTACATCCACTACTATTCAACTTTAAAACACAGAAAACAGTTTGAAATCCTTTCTGTAATGATAGATCAAAGGTTAAAACAGTGTCAGACCTGCAGCTCTTCCGGTGTCGGCTTGGAGGGATCGGGTCGTGGAGGACGTCTCACACTGGCTTTCTAAATAAAAAGACAAAAACAAATTGCAATGAAATGACTGACAGACCATTTTTAGCACATCAAATTTAAAATGATCATCCAAAAATACCTTCTTCCCCTTCGGAGCACGTGTCGGTAAGGGAGCGTCACGGCCAGACGCAGGAACGATCCGGTCCATCTCCTCCAGCATCGTTGGGCTGAACCACACAGGATTCGGGGGAATGGTCGAGTCCAGCAGGTCTCCCTTTAAAATAGAAAAATAAATAAATAAATAATGCTTAAAATGTTGTCATTCCTTCACTGAGTGAACACACAATGTTCAGATTTGAGGTGAAGCAAAACATACCTGTTGGTCAACCATCCTCCCAGTGATGTGCGGAGAGCCATCACCCCTCTGGACCTTAAAGGCTGTGCATTTTAGGAAATGACAAATCATCACAAATGTTTGAGTCCTAACCTGCAGGCCTAAAATCAGTGCTTGGAAACACTGAAGGAGGATGTTCTGTTGCTCTGGGTAATTTATCTCTCTCGATGACTCTCCCCAACTCGTCCAGCGACTGAGTGGTTGAAACTGGAAAGTCAAAGGTAGTGCACTGGCCGTCGCACGCCGTCCGCAGCTCTCATGTCCTTGGCCGCACCCAAGCAGAGGAAATATTAGTAATAAGAGCTAAAGTCAGAGTTGTGACATCAACAGACTGGTATCACATGCTAAGGCTGCCTAAACTCTCCCTCACACAAGTTAACTTACTAAGTAAATGCTAAAGTCCTAATCCCACTGTAAGAATTAAGTCCTGAAAGACTGGTTTCTGAAAACCCCAAGTTTGGAAAGATTCCATTTTACAGTGTAAAATACAGAAAAACCAGTATTGAAACACACAGTAGTGAGGAAAAGAAGAACAGCAGAGTCTAAAACATGAAAATGAAGAATAGCTCAGGATTGAAGCAAAATTAAGTCAAAAACGCCTATAGTTGAACACTAAATAGTAGACATCTAATATTAAACATTTAATATTAAAGGGTTAGACACATCATCAGTAGTGGACCTCGGGATCATGGGGTGTTTCGGCCATTATCACTAGACACCCTACCCGAGGGAGCCCCAGCCAAGGTTGATCAAGCCTTGGTGTGTGTCATATAGTTTAGGTTTTGCACATTCTTAACAGTTAATTTGAAAATCGGTTTTAGAGTGAACATCACTGATTTTTACAAGAGGATTGGCAAACACCATTAAAACACAGGCTTTCTTTTTTATTTTGTAAGCTGTCACCATCCAGGCACCCCAGATGCCAATACAATCTTCAGAAGCTATTCCAGCGTTTCATACACCGCATAACCTCCAGAATGCTTAGGTTGTGGTCCATAATAACGCATAACCACTTTAACAAGATGAGAAAACTTACCAGAAAGGTGTGAGTTCAGACCTGCTTCTTGAATGGGAGCTCAGAAATGGCCCAGTGGTCACCAAACCAGCTAGCCAAATTAGTCCTGGTGAAAGCAATTGTTACACTTCAAGACTTAACTAGTCTCCCTGGTGTGATAGAGCAAGGCCACCTGATCTCAATTATATAAAGTATAAGGGTTCAGAGAGACCATAGTAGGGATTAAAGCTGAATGTCCTAAAAAAAAAAATTGAGTTGAAAGCAGGTGCAATGCATTCTGGGTAAGTAAAAAACGGACTTTTATGTTGGCAAGATGAAGTGGACCTTCCTATAAACCTGATTTTTACCACCTCAGCTTTTCTTTTTATGTTTATGTTCATTTTCATGCTTTGCAGATGGTTTACACCTGGTTAGGTCCACAAAGTTACGTTCCACATCTACAGCTATCAAGATTCTCAAAGCATTTGTTATGGCTTTGGTATAGTTTGGTTTGGTCTGAATTGTTAGCAAAGGACTACTTGAATGCCACAAGCAGCTGGATTTGTACTTAAGTTTGTTTTTTTCTTTATACCAGTTACATTTAGTCGAGTTATACCAGTTCAAGGGGGGAAATAAGTTCAACACAGAGCCAGCTACTCACCTTATCTTTGTTCAACAATGCCGGTCTCAACTTTAATTAAACCACCTTTCTTTCTACAATATTTTGTATGGCTGAAAAACAATAAATCAACAAACAGCAGACTAATGATTGTGGGAGGTCCTCGAGTTCTGGTTTGTATGTATTATTCATGCTCTTTGGTTTTGCTTCATGCGTTTAGGTTTTAAAGTTGTATAAGAGAGTTCCACACTCTTCTTTTGCTTATTACATCTAATGACCAAAAACGGAAGGCAAAACAAGAAAAAATAAAATAAAATAAAAAAGTACACAGCTTTACAACTGTTACAACTCCAGGTACAATTATATTTGAGTATTTAGGTTCTAATACTTTGTAACACTTGGCATTTACATGCCTATTCCTCTCATTTTCACAACGGTAATGTTATCTGTTTACAAAGATTTAAACATGCTTGATTCGCTGTCAGAGTTCATACTTGAAATTAGAAAAAAAAAAAAAAGGAACTTATATTAAACTAATCTATTAAACTTATAGAGCTGACAGGAAAGTCGCAAATATTACCGAACTTCAGGAGAGTTGAATGTAGCGGTGTTAACACGCAGTATGCTGCTTGTAAAACATGTTTAGTTGTAATCATGTACACCAGTGATTAAGGGACACTTGTTAGGCAGATTCTGGATTGAATCAGCCCTGAATTTCTTCATTCGTCAAACGAAAGTACCATCACATGTCAAGTCTCATCTGACCAACAAAATTGCTCGCATGTGCACTAAAGATTTAAGAGCCTTTGCCACAGTAGAGGGGAAAGGCTTTATAAAGGGAAGATATTAAATAAATACGTTGTGAAATAGAAAAAAATGTAATGTACCATTAAATGTGCCACTGAATAATTAAGTATAATTTTAAAGATGACATCATGTAATTAGGGGTACACTTAATATTTAATGATGATTTTATTGTTTTAATTTTGTCCTTGAGGACCAGGGCTGTGAACCATTGAGGTACAGTTTCTAAATTGTGAAGGTTTTGCCTTTTTGCACTTTTGTTCACCAAGTACAGTTCTCTTGCTAGGTGCATTTTTCTTTCATTTCAGCAACTTGAAACATAAAAGTAATGTCATTGTTCAAAGGAAACAATCACTTAATAAATGAGTAAAATACAACTATATACATTTTGTTTATTCAACTAAGATAGACATGGTCTGTTTCCTTGTTTGATATTTTATTTCTTGATTATTATTCTTTTTACTTTAACTGGCCTTGACTACAGCTAAAAACAGGGACCTAACTGGTCTTTCAAAGAAAGAAATTACCAAAAGACTAAATGAATTAAACAAAAATGGGAGAGGCACAGGAGTGGGAGTCGTTCTAAATGGGAGTGGGATGGGAGTGGGAGTCAATTTACCAGGAGTGGGACGGGACAGGATTTATTTGTTTTATTTTTTTTTATGCTGGCCTGGATTGGGATGTTACAAGACATTTTCTGTGGGAGCGGGATGGGACAGGAGAGAAAATCCACTCCCGTGTCACCCTCTAGTCCTCACTAAAAGTTAGAAAGTGAAGCACATCACCCCAGTTCTAAAGTCATTACATTGGCTCCCCATATATCAAAGAATAGACTTTAAAATACTTCTGTTATTCAGTAGATTAATAAATAAATTTCAGTCCATTCATTTTTTATCAATCATATTATCATTAATTTTTAATTTTTTATGTTTTTTATCATCTTATTGTTTTAATTATTTTTATTCTCTTTAATTATTTGAATCAGTTGTATCTCAATAGATTGAATCAGTAGATGGTGTCTTTTCTCCTGGAGGAAAAATGCAAAATTAGTCTGTAGAGATTTAATTGGATTGAAAGAAATTTCGCAGGTGTCTCTAAAGTGATCAGTGAGGAACCAAACCCATCCCCAATTCATGGCAAAGATATTTAAAAGTTATGTTAATGAAACCCCGGCACACTATTACAACAAGAACAAAAGACTTGCTCAGGTGCCTTGAGGAAAGGAAATGACAGCAATTTTTAAATGTCCTTTTTTTTTCAAATATTTGTTATTTGACAGTTAAGCTGACAAATCCTCTCTCCTATTCCCTTAATCAGAATCAGAATCAGCTTTATTGCCAAGTTCGGATGTACAAACAAGGAATTTGACTCCGGTACACTTTGCTCTCTGGTTTTTTTTTGGGGGGGGGTTTTTTCGCATTAAAGAATATACACACAGCTCCGCAAAACCGCAGACGACTTAATTCAACAAACAGTGACGTGTCAGAGGTCTGGTCATCTATTCATTAAACAGTGGATGTGTATTATCAGACAATGCTCCAGACTTATAGCCAGGAAAGTGCTATTTTCCTCTTAATTACTTTTGACTACAGTTGGTGTGAAGACTGTCTGAGACAATACACAAGATGTCTGCTTTAATTCAATAAACAGTGACATGTCTGAGGATTTTATAACCTTTATTTTTTATTTTTTCAGTTCATTGGTTTCTCTGTTTTTTAGATCATCTACAAGTTACTGGTGCAGATTAGATTACTCAAACATTTGAGCAGAGGAAGAAAGGTTCTGTATCTACTTTTTGTCTTCCTTGTTTTTTAGATGTAAAAACATCCATCTAAATAACCCGTGTTAAAACAAAATGAATTTACAATCTGTCAGGTTTTCTCTTTTTATCAGAATTTCGTGTGATGTGCCTGCATTAAATTGACTGTTCCTTTAAAGTGGAGAAACTACATGTTTTGTTTTTAGATGTAAAAAACATCTAAAAACATACAATTAGAAAGATTCGCTTCCTTGTAATGACAACTTCCGGTTAATGACAACATCCGATTAATGATGATATCCGGTTAATGACAACATCCGATTAATGATGATATCCGGCTAATGACAACTTCCGATTAATGATGATATCCGGTTACGTCACAGGAAGGCCCAGCCACCGGAAGTCCCGCCCTAGGATGTCCCAGCCACCGGAAGTCCCGCCCACCTGTCAAAATTTTCACACCTTGTTTGATTGAAGGATGTCCTTAATGTCTCTGTTGTCAAATAGTTTTTTTAATAGAAACTTCAAATATAGGAATGTCCTTAATTGTTAAAAACCAAGAATGAGTTGTTTTTATTTATTTTCATATTTATCATTCTGTCTCTAAATGTTTTGCCTGAAACTGCTTCATTATTTTTGATATTTCATTTGATAAAAGTAGGTTTTTTGTTTATTTAACAGGTTTGAACAAATTTTGCTGCTATCTGATTTGAAAAGATAAACAGAAAAAGAGGGTTCATGGATTCCTTCCTTGTTTAAATGTTTGAAAAGTTGCAGGCGACTATCTTTCAAAATCTGTCAAAATAAGTTCAGATACACATTTCAATCATCAACATTTGCATACTTTTATTTTAAGTAGTCTTCTAAGAAATGAACACATTTAATTGGCTAATGTTCCTTCAGTTGTTTGTGTAATCTGAAGTATATTGATCAGAGTTTTGAGAATACTGATCTATTTAACGGTTTAGGCACTGGTTTTTTTTTTCTGTTTTTGTTGAGCTATAATCAAATCAACTTTACAAACCAAGTTCAAAGTTTAAAGTCAAAGTTTTCTGTTTCTGACTCTTCTACTTGTGTGTGTTTGCGCTCCGGCCTGCAGAGGCTCCGAGCCGCTCCACCGTCCTCAACGGGGCTCCCTGGTTCCCCTCGCCGGCCCCGCTCGTACCGATGCCCTGCAGCACTCTGAGGGACTCCGGGATGAGGCTCTCTAGGCTCTCGTTGGCCTGCTGCCTCCGGAGCGCCACCTGCGCCGCCATGACGCGCTGCCGCTCGATGATGAGGATGCACTTCTTGCAGGTGCAGTCCTTGAAGCGGCAGTAACGCTTGTGTCCTTTGAGCCACGACAGGACGCCGTGGTTTCGGCACCGGGCGCACTTGGGTGTCCTCTGCAGCGGAGCCCGGGCTGGGACACCGGAGCCCCCATGTAGAGGTACGGGGATCCGTAACCGTTCCTTCTGTCGGTCGTTTTCCTGGACGCGCAAGAACATCTGCTGGAGAATCGTTGAGATCAGTCAGAGAGATGGAGCTGGAAGAAGCCGCTTTGCTGCACGGATAACAGGATGGAGATAAGAGGTGTTGGCTTGTAGTGGAAGATCCTCTTTTCCTGCGGCTGACAGCACAGATATGCATCACACTGACACGCTCTTATGGAGACGAGTAACCAAACGCTGTCACTCGCGTCAAAGCGGCTGCACGCTGCATAAAAATATCCATGCGTGGCAGAAAGTGGGCGAGTATAAAAGCAAATCATTACCATATTTCAAAAGAAAAGCATTTTCAGAAATGCTTTTTCATTTTCAAATTTTACATTTCAAATTAAATTTTGGTATCTATTTGCTGAGGCATATTTTGAAAAATAAATCTCAAAAGTATTTTTCTTTTTCATTTTAATTAAGTGAAAGAATGAGCAGTTTTGAAGAAGAAAATTAAAATGTAAATAGGATGATTGGTTACTAATTTCATTTATGAGTCAAACAAAGCAGCCGCATTCTTAAAATGAAAAAGCATTTCTGGAAATGCTTTTTCATTTGAAATATGGTAACGATTTGCTTCCATAGGCGAGGAGATTTCCACGCCTTTAACCTCTGCCTGCTCCACAGGAACAGCCACAAATTAAGGATAAGAGCCCCTAAAGTTAGCTCTAGTTTTAACCAGGAAGGAGCTTCATCATTAACAGTAAACATGCAGGAAAATGTGAAATATAATAATAAAACAATTTATTCAGAAAAGACAAATAAATATATTTAAGTCCAAACTCAAAGATCTGATGGGAAAACATGACTGACGTACCTGAACGCAACACTACAACATCCGGACCTTTATGTTATATTTCCACCTTCATATTTATCCAACATACATTTAGGGCAAAATACATAAATGCTAAAAAATGAAGAGATATATTTAAAGATTCCATCAGTCGCTGCCTTAAGCCTTTTTTAATAAACATGTCCTATTTTTACTTGCAAAAAGTGGGGGTCCTTCCGTGAATTCCCCCTGGGAGAGTCACTCCACTTCCATCAGGAAAGATAGTGTAATTATTAAAAAATTTGAATGTCAATGTTTTTTTACAGATAGGTTTCACAAATTCAAACTGTGTTTTAAAAAGTGTGACCAGATAATATTTAGTGATTTTCACACTTGCCTAGATAATTTTAAGTTGTAATCTAAAGTTAACAGATGGAAGATGATTTCATAAATTAGAAAGTGTTTTCACGAGTCCTTGCTCAGTAAGAGGGAAGTTCAACTAAAAACTGTGGGAAAAACCCTTTTCATTTTGTTCCTAAATATGAATCTCAGTGCAAACACCAATTGCAAATTTATTACCAGACCAAACTGGCTATATTATTACAATGCTTACATTCTGTACAATACAGGAACCCCCCATTGACTGGATATGCTTCAAAGCATTAAAACATTTTCTGGGAGGAACTGAGATACATGGTCTGGCTGCCCTCTCACACATTGCACCCTTGGTGAAGAGCCATATCCACCGTTTGAAAACCACTATTGTTTTCAAACATATATTTTATATTATATTATGGAGAAATCTGTCCTTCAAAATAAATATCCGAATGTTTAATCAACATAATTTGATGTATTAAATGCAGTAAGATTTTCCTTCTTTATTTGTTAGGAAACGTCACACACAGCGTGTATTCTTGTCTATTTACATTTTTCTAAAGACTGTTCATTTAATCTCAATTTCCTGCTCTGTTGTCTCCAAGCTGTAAAAAAAAAGTCCAAACAAACAAAACAGAAAGCACGCACCTTCGCACTTTTTACACAATCGTGCATAACTTAGATGATTAGCTCTCTGCATTTATAAAAGGACCTTTGGGAACTATGTCGGGGACGCTGATATGTCCCCTCCGCCGGACTAATAGAGGGCAATGAAACATAACACCGGACAAAGCCGGGGCCCATTTCTGACCGTAAAAAAAGGTTTATTCTAGCAAATAATGGGATCCGAGCGGCGCGCCTCGCACAGAATAAGAGCCCGGTAAACTTCACCGCATGGAGCCCGTCTACAGGGCTATTAAGCTTTTAATTGGAAAATAGCAGAGGAAATTTCAAGGTGACTAGAGTGGCTTTGCAGTTTGTGCCGGCCGAATAGATTTGTGGGAGTTAAAGTACCGGAGGATGCGGGGCGAACGCATAATAAATGTATTCATGTTGGGGAAACACAAACCAAAATAAAAGTTTACGCTGCGCTGATGAGCTTCCTTTGTCTAATTTGATGCACCGCAAGTTCCGCATGCTGGAGTACTGTCCTGATGTTTTATTCTCTGTGCAATTATTTCAACACTGAAGGGAGATTTAAACCCATGTAGTGTTTATTACTGCGTCATGCACTGCGTTAATAAGCATCTAGCGATGGAAATGACATGTGAATTAAAACGGATAAGGAGAAACAAACCGGATAAAGTAACACAAAGGGGTTATGGGTCATAAAAGGTCAACTTGTGAAGCACCAAACCTCATAATCCAGACCTCATTCTCAAACTGTTCAGCAGTTAAATGGCTCAGTAAGATATTATAATCAGCATAAGATTAAAATAAAAATGTTAGAGTAGTTGTTTTCAATAATGATGAAATGATTATTTAAACAATAGGAATAAAATAAAAATAAAACTGATTTTTTTTTCTTTTTAAAAATGTCATATTGGTCATTTTCCCCCAATAACATCTGTCATTTAAAATAACTAAAGACTTTGAAAGATCATACTATACTATACATAACATTTAAACATTAAAAAGTAAGCCACAACATACATCTTTCCCTTTCTGCCATCAGAGCCTATCACTTCTACGCTGGAAGGCCTGAAGCCCAGTATACAGGATGGATCAATTCCACTTTTACTGCAGCTTGTCTTTTACACTGGTCCTTCTTTAGTAAAACAGAAAAAACGAACAAATAAATAAATTAACTGGGCATCAGAGCCGGCCCAAGGCATAAGATAAATAAAATTATAAGATTATTTTATTTTATTTCCCTTTGGGAATTTAATTTCCCTTTGGGATTTATAAAGTATTTTTGAATTTGAATTGAATTGAAATTAATAAGAGAACTGAGCCGCCACTGATGGGCTTTCATATATGCTTAAACTTTAACACAGACTATAGATGTAGAAATTTTAAATATGCTTATTGTGCTGTTGATAAAACACCAGATTACATGATATTTGAGGGTACTAAAGTCAAATTAAATATATTTCAGCTAATTAAAGCTTTACCTCAAAGTTTTGATGCAGCTATGCTATGATAGATTTAAATAGACCCATCCGTGTTAGATACACTCCCCCAGTCATTTAGTATTACAGGTCACACATTAACACATATAATAATATCTCAGGGGCTGAAGATGCCAGTAATCCCAGAAATTACTGGAGTATCAAACCAGGAGAACAATGTTTTTGAATCAAAATGCTGCTTTTTACAGGCCAAGGATCAGAAAGACCTCTGAGCACTGCCAGCTGATGTAGGACTCGTGTAGAAGAGCTTCAACTTTTTGTTACCTTTATGTCAGAAGTGGAACAAAGAGCAACAGATACAAAGAACATACTAGAGCAAGCTGAGGAGAACCACAACAGTTATTCTAACTAAAGGTTACTTCGCTTCCAGGATTTAATTTCTTTCATTTATGTCACCAGCCAGGTCTGTAGAAACGAGAAATCACTTAAATAGAACCTGTCTGAAAGCATGAAGTAGGTTAAAAGATCTAAAAGCAACACGTCAACACATGAGAAACAAAGTCAAAGTCAGTTTCCATCCATCTGGAAAGGTTTACAAAGCCACTTCCAAGGCTTTGGGACTCCAGTGAACCACAGTGGGAGTCATTATCCATAAATGGAGAAAAAATGGAATCGCAGTGAACCTTCTGTGGCTGCTGCAATCGATGATTCATCCAGGTCACAAAAGAACTCAGTAAAACATCTAAAGCACTCCAGGCCTCTCCTTCTTTAAGTTAAAGTTCATGATTTAGTAAACAGAAAGAGACTGGGCAAAAATCTCACATTTCTCCAAAAACATCTGGTTGAGCCCTAGGACCTTTGAAAAAATATTCTGTGGACTAAACAAACAAAAGTGGAAGGTTTTGGAAAGTGTGCGTCCTGTTACACCTGTCGTAAAACTATCACAGCGTTTTGAAGAAAACAAATCACAATACTGAGATTCAGACATGTTGATGGTAGTATGAAGGTCTGGAGCTGCTTTGCTGAGTTGTTGTGATCAAATAAACCATTAATTCTGCTCTCTACCAAAAAACCCTGAAGGGAAAAGTCCAGTTATCAGTTTGTGACCTTCAGCTCAAGCACACTTGGGTTTGCAACAATGATCAGAAGCACACAAGCAAGTCCACATCTGAATGGATAAAAAAAAACACAAAATGAAGGTTTTGTAATGGCCTAGTCAAAGTCCTAACATTAACCCAATTGATATCCTGTGGCATGACTTTAAACAGGCTGCTCATGTTTGAAAACCTTCCATATTGTAGTGATGGAGATTTATTATTGAGGTGGCAGCTTCATCAGGGTTCTGGGTGGCAGTTTTACCGAAAAGCAGGTCCTACAGAGTTCTGGAAGGCTAAATTGTAACCCCAAGATGCAGTGTGTTCTGCTGCTGCTCTCCACAACCAGCTGGATCCCACAATGCTTTAGCAGTTGGCTACAATAACCAATCACACTATAAACCATTAAATATTTACTGTCCTTTATTTGACTTTTGGACCCAAGGACAACTAGGTCCAACAGTCAGGACTACTGAACAATAAAGGATGTTGAGGTGGAGCTTTCTTCACCAAAAGCCTCTTCACCTGCTTCCTCTGCTACTGATAACATAAAATTAATTTATCTTTAACTGCAGCTGCATCATCTCACAGCAAGGAGGAGGTTGTGTTACATCCACAAGGGAGAACTCAGGAATCTGGAGGATCTAGAGCGTCCTGCACAGAGGAATGGTCAAAGATACGTTCTCCGTATGATCGTACCTTGGGAGAGGTTATAGAGGAAGACTAAGTGCTGTCTTATTGGCAACAAACTCATATTAGAGGTTGGATTAGAGGTTTAATTTTTTAGTTTGAGATCAAGCAGCAGCAGTAAAATCTGAATTCATTTAACGGCAATAGATGGAAGATACTGTAGTGAATGGCTTGATCCTTCATATCAAAGTAAAATCTGCAGGACAGCGGGCCCTGAGGAACAAGGCTTGGATAAATTATGCTGTGGGCTGTGGAGAGCCTAGCAGGGTTTCAGATATTTTCCTGAAATTTAATAAAATAAAATAAGTAAAAAAATCAAATAGATAAAAAAAAAAAAAAAAATTTCTCCAAACAAACTGAAATTCAAATATACCAAACAATCACTTCATATAGTGGTTATTTTGAGCCATAACTTGTTGGCTTCCTGGTTTATAATATAATGCATGTATTTTAAGTTCTCAGTATACACTAAAACTAATAGTTTAAAATCTATCTGCAGATTTCTGATTTGTGTTAATGCTACAAATAACTGGTGTTTCGACATTCATATAAATACTAATTTACAGTTTTGCTTTCCAATATGAAGAGAAGTCCTGACAGTCATTGTGTTTTAATGACACAAGGTCAGTTTAGGAGGTGACTCAGCCTGTGTCCCCTCCTCCGAGCTGGAGCAGGACCCGACTTCTGCTGAGCGTGCTCATTATGAGGTGCTGATTGGGGGCGTTCCAGCCACTCAGAGGTTTTGTCACAGAGACGCTGATTTAAGCTTCCCCCCGGGGAGGCGGGACACAGAGCTCATAAAGAAGAACTGGGCTGACACCTGAATTAGAGAGGGGTCAGTCAGCCTCTAGTCTCACTGGAGAAAAACAAAGTCCACTGATGATCATCAGAGTCTGTAACTCGCTTGTAAGTTTTTATTTAGTAATCTTAGTTGAATTCCTGCTTGAAATTTATGAGTTATTTCTGTTAGTAGCAAACTCATTTAACATATATGGTAAAAACACACCTTGATAATGGTATGCTTTGGCATGAGCCTAACTGGGTGTTTGTTAGGAAAATATGGTGAATCAAATATTCAAAAAGGCACAAACAAAACTTCTTCATCAGGGAAAACTATGAAGTATAAGAAAATAACACTTTTTAGTCAAGTCCATTTACTTATTGTACTTATGCTTGATAGGAACTGAGGGGAACAAGTGACAACACACACTTCTACAGAAGAATATTTAAAGTCAAGATATTTAAAGAAAAAGAAAAATTTTGGCTGGAAAACAACCTTAAACAGCAGTTATGGTGCTTTGAATAAGCGAGCCCACACAGAAATGTGAAAAAATATTGTAAAAGAATCACTTCCGGCTTTCAGAGAGTCCTGATTAACACGCAGTGAAGAAATCAAATGGTGTTGCTAAAACAAACCAAATCATCATGCCTCCACCATCATTCCTCACAGTTGGCATGAACCTGTATGTTAACCTTAAATCATAAACATGTAGAGTTGATTGATCTGCACTTCTAAAGAAGTAATGGAGGAAAAAAGAAAATGCTGTAAAAGGTTTCAAGTAGTACGACTTCCTGGTAAAGTGGTCCAGATGTAGTTCTTAAAACTTTCTGAACGTCTCTGGAAGATTTTCTTTGACTTTTGACCTTTTCCATCCGGTCTTTGTACCTGAAAGTGTCTTTAACATTATGAGTAGAGTTGGCGAGGGGAGGCTGAAACCAAGACATATCGGGCCTTACAGATCCGTCTACAGCAGATGCCTCTTCCTCCAGCTGATCCATTCACTGTATGACTTTGTTGGTCCTAAATGACTGGATCCTGACAGCCAAATTCTGTTCTGTGGTTTTAGGGAAGAAATTGTGAAGGTTTGCTGGTAACAAAGTGCCTAAAGATCCTATTTAAGACTAGTTCTTAGCTGAATCTGGTTGTTATTAGTCAACAAACCCTAAAGTCAGAGTCCAGTTCTTTTTAAACAAAAAACATTTCTGAGAAAATAGCCTGTTACTTCACCACAAATGAGTGAAAAAGCAGCCAAAGTCCAACAGAAAACCTAGTGAGCTGTTAAGAGGAAGAAAAATATAAAGCAATGAAGAGTTATTTAAACATTTCTTGCAAATATGAAGAAAAAAAGCAGATTTTATATCTAATTCTGTTATAAAAGACAGTTCTCTGCATACATCACACTTTCTTTCTAAACAGCTTTCTCAGAATTTCTATAAAGCTTAAATTAAATTTACTGAGATTACAGAAATTAGAGTTTGTCCTTCACTGAACATCCACAGCTTTTTTAAAATTTCCTCCTTCACCTCTTAGCTTTACAGACCTCCTGTCGGTAATGAGCCGCCATCATTCCAGCCGGCGCTGTCACTGCAGGATCCCAGCAGATTTTATCTATTATTGGAGGGCGTGATTCATTGAGGCCGAGGCAGCTCAAGGAAAAGCGACCCTGTCACACTTTCTTCCCGCCGCTGTACACGGGCCGGCAGCTACAGAAGGACAACTCAGCGGCAACCGTGATAAAATGACCTTCCTTAACTAAACTCGTAAAGCACACAGCGATAAAGCTCAATCTTCTGTGAAATCCAATTAAGTCATTATCTGACTGATTGTATCTTTAATTGAAAACAGAAGTGACAGTAAATTTCAGTGATGTATCAGGACCAATCGATACTGCCGTACAATCTGGTCTCAAGAGGTGATTTATAATGTCAAAGCCTTATAGGTAACTCCACATTCTTCTCTCTAAAACCACTGGTGGATGAAATTAAGAGTAAGTGCGTTTCATAAAAAAGCAAGACGGTCATGTTATTGATTACAGCAGATGGGGCAGAATCCAATGAATGTTCCAACATTGTGCTGTAAAAGAAAACAAGTAATTTTCTTTGTCTGCTTTATATTGTCCCCAGGACAACTTCACATTTACACTTCATCACTTTACAGGACTTTTATTCCACTAAAACATGTAGCAACATAAACATTAAATTACGTCTGTGGATGCCTTATTCAAACGCAAGCACAAGTAAAAGTTTTGGAAGTGAATCCCAATAAATTTGGACTGGAAAAGCAGAGTTCCAGTTAGCTCCACAAAGACTGCTCTCAGATTTTCCTTTTAAGGTAACCCAGAAAAAAAAACCTTGCGAGAATACTTCATCATTTGGAAATCAATGAGTTTGCCACTTTCAGCTCTGCTTTTCAGATCTGCTGAATTTTACCCTTTAGCCTCATTAAGATGTGGAGTTCCTCTTCTAATCCAGCAGCATATTCTCACTGAAAATCTGGCAGAAACCCATCCTTTAATCTGAGTACATTTATTTAGACAGGAAATAATTGTTTTAAACTAAATAACCAGTGGCTCCACTGTTGGTACCCCAACAGTCCCTTTAAAATCAATGCCACTAAGGCATTTTTAAATTCCTACGTTACTTTCCACATTAATCAGTTATAATGTATTATATTGCAAAGCTCTCTCCTTTGCTATTGGAAAAACGTGTCCTTACTGTATATCAAAAGTAACCAGTGCTGACCCATGCAAAAGGCTCACATAATTAGAAAATTAACTCCTTAAAAAAAAAAAAAAGATAAAGAAATAAAAATAAATAATCACAACTCTTCTCAAATATTACATAGTAGACTATACCCTGCCTTTTTAGAGGTCCTGACAACCACTATGAAGGAAAAAGAAAGAGTAATACTAATCATAATGATGAAAAATTGTAATGATAAGGGTACCAATAATAGATCTGGCATTAAAAGCCATTTGATCAAGGAATCAACATTGGAGATCTAAGAGCATAAATACTCCAGTCATTTCAAGGCCCAAGACTTGGATGAGTATGGATTTGTTTCGCATACAAATCCTGTCACGATACATTTCGAACCCCACCAACATTGAGGTGGTACTCATTTGTAAAGGAAAACGACCCGTACAGTCGAGTAGTAGGTACTAAAGAAACACAGCTAGAGGCTAAGCCGTTTAGCCAGTTTATCTCCATACCATTCATCAGATGCTATCTACATGCCAGCTGGTTGTTTAGGAATCATGCTGGGAAAAAAAGCCTTTTCTGTCTGACAATCACAAACGTAAATGTGGAGTTTTCTAATCTCTACTGGAACTTCAACCAGAAGCTTAGAGCTTTTCAGCTACAAACACTCCAGGTGGGTTTGGTGTAAAAAGATTGATATGTGGAAAAGAACATCATACCCTTTTTTAAGTACGGGGAGGACCCCTGATGCTGTGGGCCTGTTTCTCTTCCAAAGGCACTGGGAACCTGGTGAGAGTACATTGCATCATAAACTTATTGAAATACCAAGAAAGGTTTAAGAAAACCCTAGTGACCCCAGCCAGAAAACTACAGTTGGTCAAATCAAATGACAAATAGTTCACCAGATAAAAAAACCAACCTTATTCCAAGGCCATCATAATCCCAGACATAATCTAGAGACTGTAGAGTGATGAATAATCAAAGATCCCTCCCTCTGTATGCTCCAACCCTGGGAAACATTATAGGAGAGCACTAAAGGTTGGACAAACAATGATTGAAGAACGCATTAATGACAGGGTTGACAATATTTGTGCAAACTGTTGTTGAAATGGGAGTTTTTAAGGTTAGAATTATTAGTGTGAAATTATATCACTGCAGTAAAAGATTCATTTATTTCAGGGCTTTAAACACACTAATAAACTAGCAAGGGTGCCAAGCCTCTTTATTAGTAATAAAGTGGCAAACAGTTTGCTAAAAAAAACTGATTTGCTAAAATTAAACAAAGATTATTTCTTTCTAGAACCTAAATATATTTTCCAAAGATTTCCAGAGACTAAAATCATGAAATGTTTCTCCGTAAATGTTCTGTTACAGAGGGATGCTTCTGCTCACTCTACAAGGTCGTCCCAAAGTGGGTAAAAAATTGTAAACAATAACCGGCGTGCTGTGAAGGGTTAAATATACAATACACATGCAAATCCTGTGGTATAAATGACGCCATAAATAAGAAGCCGGTGCTCATCATGTGCCTGCAGAGCGAAGGGGAATGTGATTTATGTCTAACCTGCTTCTCTGCTGTTTTTTTATCTGCCAGCAAACAATCTGCAATAAACTTTAACCTGGAGACAAACCAGAAAACCAACTTAGACAGTTTTTGATCCTTTATCCTGCTGCTGTTCAGAAAAAATTTTCAATTTTTTTGTTAAAACATTTAAAAGAATTTCACAGATACGAGATAAATGAGATTTATTTGCACCTGATGCGATTATGTCACTGAGTAACAATGTCATCACTACAACACAGTTTGTATATGTCTGATTAGAAAAACATTAGTGAATAGAACAATATACAACAGATGCAGTGGGTACAGTAGAATGTAGCGGCATCTAGTGGCCAATTTGCAGATTACAACCAATAGATCCCTCCTCCTCCCATCTCTAACCCTATTCCCAGCGATTAACGGCAAATCTAGTTTATTAAATGAAAATAAATTGAAACGTTTCTTAAGATAGCAGAAAGAACATGTATTAGATTGGATCAAAGACAAAACTGATAATAAATTATAAATTGCATTATTTATAGTCCAAATTTAATTTCTCAGATTAAAAAAAAAATTGATTCCAGAGATTCAGCACCAGGTTTTGTCAAAAATATCAAATTTATCAAAAACTCTAAACTTGACCTTTACAGTGACCTTTAAGTCCGCACACCACTTTTAAAATGACAGGTTTTGTATGTAAAAAATGAGACCATGATAAACAAACAAAACGTTTTCTAATGTAGAGTGTATCCGGTACAATTCAACTGAAAAACAAATCTGTTAGAGGGGTAAAGCTGTGTGTACACCCTGTGACTGATACTTTGATGAAGCAGCCTTTAATTTAGGTTTTGCAGCTTCCCGTGTCCTGACTAGATCATATTTGTCTGATCAGCCTTGCCAAACTTCTCCCACTCAATCAGAGTGGGAGAAGATCTCTAATCCACAGCCCTCTTTAGATGACCCTAAAGATTTTCGGTAGAACTTAGTCCTGGACTTTCACTAGGCCATTCCAACACTCTCATGAAATGATTCTTCTGTTGGTTTAAACGTTTAATTAGACTCAATGTGATGTCCAAAAATTAAATCCACCTTCATCTTCAACTATCTAGCCGACACCTGAAGGCTTCAGGTCAAAGTGACCGTATTTGGAACTATTTATCATTTATTTTGGACAAATATCAGATTTTTCACACTAATGCTTCAGTTGCTCTTCCCTTCCCTGTGTCATGGTGTACATAGGAAGCTGTCTCATATTTGTCCCCTTCTCCTGACTGATACCTTCGTACAATGAGATAATTTGATCCCTTTTAACCTCTCTGTAAAATTTAGTTTCAGCTAAATGATGCAAACGAGCAAATGTCAAGAGAACCCTAGTAGGAAAGCAAAACTTTATTTCTGGTTATCCAGATTCAGTATCATCGATGATACTAGTTTAAGAGTGTACACACTTATGTCAGTTATTGCGGTTTTTTAAGTTTTGAGCTTTTTTTCTCTGTAACAAATGTATTTATTCGAATTGTACAAATATATTCTGATGCAAGGTGAGAAACATTTTGAAATGATTGATCAAAGCACAGCAGATGTGTAAACCTTTGATTGTACTGTACTTTGTGTATGTTTATATTTTTTGTTTCAGTAATCTAATTCAGTAGATTTTTTAAAATATGGAGAAAAAAAAGAAGCCCGTTTTCAGATCGTCTTGGCAAAGTCCAAACAACTTTTAGTAATAAAACCTGCATTAAATACTGAACTGTTCCTCCAGCAGATTACAGTTTTCAGTTCAGAGGAGAACTTAACGTGACCTTCCTCTTCTTCTTTTAGTTGCTGGAGTCGACGGTGAAGTTGGCCGTCTGGCTGTCGACCTCACACTCCTTGTCGTCAGATGTTACCAGAGAGCTGATGGACCGGCAGGTCATGGTGGAGTCGTAACTGGTGGGTGAAAAGGCTGCAGGGACAAAACGGAGGCTTCTAAGATTTAGAGTCACAGTTCACTTCCATACTTCCTAAACGATTTCCATTTTTCTATCATCATCAGTATAAATTCAAATGAATGGATGGATGGATGGATGAATGGATGGATTTTGATTTTCAGACAGGAACTACAGAACAAATCCTTGATGACAAACATCAGAAACCCAGCACTGGTGTGTTTTTTGTTTTTGGCAGGACCCAAATAGTGATTTATTAAAAATAAAAGAGGTAACAACAAAAACAGAGCACAGCACTCTGAACATTATGGCCAGAAACTAACAGACAGATCTGGCAAAGAGCTGACTAAACTGGGAGGTATTTAAGCTGTGGTGGTGATTGCTGACCAAGCAGCAGGTGATTGGTAACACGGTGGAGTTGAGGGGCGAAGCAGGGCGCTAGAGTGAAGTGATAAGATCGTCTGGGGAATGACGCTCAACACATAGGGAACAGATAACCTAACTAAACAGCACAAAAAGATTTACTAATTATAAAACACAGGACAAAGACTATAAACCAAAGAGAACCGAAGCACAGGAGAACAATGACAGAATAAAAAAGTACTGTTCATTTAAAGTCTCTGAGCTCCATTAACTCTACTCCTCCATTGACTCCTTGTGTAGCACATCTGTAATCTGATCCCACCTGACATCCCTGTCTGTATGTTGAGGCCCTCCAGTTAGAGGCTATTAGTTGTTCCCCCGTAAGCTTTAGGACCAGAGGGGGGACGAGCTGTGGAACATGCTGCCTCTTTCCCTACATTATTTAACTTTTATTCAGGAAAGCGATTTTGATGGCGATGCTCTTCGTTGTAAAGCACCTTGTTATTCTATGTCTATGACAAGTGCTCTTTAAACACCGTATGTTTTGGTGTGTACTCTATGGCTACCATTATTTATAAGAGTTCGCTAAACCTGTTTGTTGGTGGTGCTTGTTTGAATATTTTTATGTTTTTTAAAATCATTACATTATCTCTGGAGTGAAGGAAATTGTTTAAAATGTCTTTTTCATCCCACAGAATATATAAATTTATTCTATAATCTTTATCTTTGAGAATCCCTGCCAGATGACACAAATGAGGTCCATTCAAATGTAGTAGCATTTTCAAAGGTCTCTCTTGCTCTCCTCTCCTCAGCAGAGGTGGGGAGGAAAAGACGAGTAATTTTTCTCCTCATTAACTTCTTGATTGGTTTTCAGACTCCAATTTTTGCTCGTCTGCAGTTTGTCACCAGCTCAGAACTGACAGCTCGATCGTTAATACTAATGTTCGTGTAGCTTTCATTCCTCAGCGGTCTATTTGTACAGCACTAACAGCAGGTTGGTGCGTAGGGCAGCTGTGAATTAGCCTCCACACTGTTAATTCTGCCTCTGTTCATCAGCAGGAAATCTACGATGTAATTAATGGCTGAAACCAAGCGGATGTGTTAGTTTCAGCAGGGACGTTAAATCACAACACATGTTCTCGGCTATCCTCTGATCTGCTGTGTAATTAATGCCGAACCACTGAAACAGCAGAAATCCTTGTTCTCAATTTGCAGTCGAACTAACTGCTCTGGTTGTCAGCTGGCTGTTAGCTGTTGTATCTGCATGTACAACTGTATCTATCTTTTGCAGTGCTGTCAATTCATACCAAACTTTTTCAGGCATCAAAAGACGCCATAGAATATTTTTACTATTTCTACCTGCCAGGGGAATCTTTTTTACCTGCTCTGACAACCAATGATTTTAAGTCATTTTCTATAATCTATTCATAGTCTGCTGTGAGGAAATGTGGTTCTGTAACACAAATAAATCATGTCTCCATCTGTTGTAGTGTTTTTTGTTTGATCAGGCGTCATAATCTGACTTTATGAGTCAACCGGCCCAAACGAGTCAACTGGAACCAGAGTTTAATGAAAAATGTTCATATAAAATCTTTGGAAAATTAGTTTGAGTGTATCTACTTTTATTTATTACCATAATTCATCAAAAGACTTTACTACCAAGAGGAATAAACTGATCGAAGAAGATAACTTAAGTAAACATTCACACACAAAAATCTGCCTGTCACTGTAATTAAATTACTACTGAATATTTCAGTAGTGTTATCATTCATTAAGACACAGCTTGCACGTTAGAAATATCACATTGTAAATGTGATTTTTCCTATGAAAAAAATCTATTAGCAATTAAGTGAGCATAATTTAGATTAAATCAGAGAAGCTGCAGTATGCCTGCAGCAAATGTCTGTCTGAATGTTGGAGCATTCTGAAACAAGAAGCCTCTTTGGATGAGACAAGAAAAATATTGAAGAATCATTGCTCCCTTTTTCTAGCACCAAGGATCACCTGTCTGAATGTGTCAGAGGGGTTCAGGGCCAGCAGCATTTAGTGAGGCTGTTATGAAGGGAAAAAAAATTAAATCGGAAGAATGAAGGGTTGCCTGCTACATGACAAGGTTGTCTTGAGATTAAATGGCAACCATTAAAATGATACGAGCTGTGTCTAAAAAAATAAAATAAAATATTGGCCGTGGACCGTTTGAAAGGCGGACCTATGCACGTCCATCTGCGGACGACCCTTATAAAGATGGACGCTCCCCTCTCTGGGAACGACACGGGTGTCTGGCTGCTCATCATCAGATCGGACCAGCAGCAGGACTTAATGGCCCAGAAAACTCAGTCAAAGAGCAGACAGGCGGGTGGGCTTTAAACACTGAGCACTGAAAACACTCAGCTGATGTTCATACTGCAGACCTTCACCCTGCAGTTTAAATATCACTAATCAAATCTGACTTTTTCCTATGACTTCTAATGCTTCAAGTCCAACAGTTTCAATACGGCCTCCAGCCTTTTCTCTGTGACCATGGAGGCAAGTGTAGATAAAAATAATGGCACAGAGGTGGACTTTAGTTTAGTCAGATAATAATCTGGAACAGAGTCGGGATTGTAAGTGCTTTAAAATCAGTCCTTATTAAATGTAATTTTAATAGCCACATTTGCCTTTTGTGGATCAAAGCAGGGGAAATGTGAATGGCAGCAGCCTCACAGACAACTTTGACTATTTAAAACATATCAGTGAAGCCACGTACTTACACAGACTGCGTTAACAAAAAAACTGACAACAAACCAGACTGAACTTTGAGTCTGTTAGGATTAACAAAATTATTTATATTTGCTAAATGGGAGAATTATAAGAGCTGTTTCTTCCATATTGTTTTGAAAAGGCTTTGTCATGGCCACTCTAAAACAATGATTTTGTTGCCACCCTGTAGCTATTTAGCCTGTTTGCCTAATGTCCTTTTGGAAGACCCGTCTGATGTCTTGAGACGTTCCTTCATCATTTCCATATAATGTTCCTTTCTTATGATGCCATCTATGTTGTGAAGTGTCCCAGTTGCATAACCCTAGTGTTACAAAGTGGTTCCGCCTCAGGACCTTCGTCAGAGTTCATGGTTAAATTAATTATAACAAGTCATCCATGTTCTAAAGAAGCAAAGCAGCCCCAGACCATCACACTACCACCACGTTTTCTGAAACGCTGTGTTATCTTCACACCAGATATACAGGGTGAAAATGTGAGATGGGCCTTATGTTCTTTTTAGTCAGTAGTGGTTTTGGTGCTGAAACTCTCCCATAGAGGCCATTTCTTTTCAGTCTCTTTCTTATTGCTGAATCAAGACGTCTGACTATAACGGAGGGAAGTGTTTTAGATGTCGTTGATTGTTCTTCACAACCTCCTGGATCTTCATGAAGGTCCTCTTGGAGTAATTTTGGTGGACTGGCCACTCCTGGGGAGGTTCCCCAGTGTTCCGAGTTTATTCTTTATTTGAGGATAATGATTAACTGTCATTTGATGAAGTCCGTCAGGCTTTAAATTAGCCTTGCAACTCTTTCCAGACTGATGTCAGTTACCTTGCTTTTCAACTGCTAATACATGTCTTTAGATCTGAGCATGAGGTGTTGCTGTTTGAGATTGTTTAGCCTACTTCATGTTGTCAGGCCTATTTAGATATTTCTTGATTCTACAGCTCTGGCAGTAATCAGGTTTGGCCGTGGCTACTAAAGCTGAACCAATAAATGTGGGTAGCTGCAGTTAATACATTATTTAATGAGGGTAGAAATTATATTTTCACACTAGGCTAGGCTGATTTGGATACCGTATTTCCCTTTATAAATAAAATCATAATTTGACAAATGCTTTTGGTATATAGTTTGTTTTTAGGGTCAATAAAAAACAATATTAAAATCTGTCAGAGGATCTAAAACATTTAGATGAGGCAAAAAAGCACAAACAGAAGAAATAAAGGGGCAAATAGTTTTCCACAGCACTGTAGTTTTCAACAATAACTCTGTTTGAGCCATTAAAAACTACTTAACATTTAGGTAGCATGGGCGTCTGAGTTCTGCTCAAGTTGGAATCAAACTCACAACTTTCTGCCATTAACCACAGCAATGCTTCCATCCCATCTGTTTTAATAAATTGAATGAAATGTTGGTTTTAATCAGCAAGTAACAGACCAGAACTCTGCCAGCACGCCTGGTAGCTGATGCTTGAGCTACGTCTAATTTTAAGCCACATCAAACACTCTAATCAGTGAACTAAACAGAGTCAATAAAAGCTTTTGCATTGCCATTATTATGGACTGTTCATTTCACTGTGTGCAGTTCAATCTCCCATAAATTTCTCACTCTCATCTTGCAAACTGAGAGCCACTGAGACACTTGTTCAAAAGGACGGAGCCTCTTTTGAAGCAATTAAGATGTTTAAAGAAACACTTAAAAGATCATTATTGGTTTGCCATGGAGCTGATGTGAGTGGAGAACCAACACAGGTTGACAGAAGGCATCAAGCGTTGAGGTCAAAGGCTAATTAAGCAGAGCGCACCCTTTGCTCCTGCATTGTTAACCAATCTGTCCCCAGTGAGGATGACCGTCAGAGAGGCGTGACACCACCATCGTCTCCGCGCTAAATCTCCATTTCGGCTACTGTGCCCCATCAGCTCACAAAATGGCTTGTCAGTCTATCGTCGGGCTTTCTGACATGATCCATCGAAGAGTTATGGATATGCAATAATGAGCTCAGGCGGCCGATCAATATTTGCGTCACTTTTCTATCATTGCGCTTTAAAGAAGAGATTAATTGTGAGTCAACAACGTAAGAAAAATGCCAAAGTAAAGGACACAGGAAGAGTGAAATATATTGCTTTGGAAGGGAGAACACTTCTCGCTGGTGCTAAAGCTGCCTAACGTGTTTATTCAAGTCGTTCAACTGTGTCAGAGAGCTGCCACGGAAACATCCCTTATTGGTGCACACCGAGCGGCTGCTCAAACCAACGTGAGGGAAGTTAATAAATGGGCACCTTTAGGTAAAAGGTTACTAAGCTTGCGTCATAAGATCCTGAGAAAAAAATATCTATTAAATCCAGAATAACATAAATTATATGAGAATGAATACAAATCACATACAGAAGATTATATCTGAAGAGTTTCAGACCATATATTAAAATTACTTTTCCAGCAGCTTTAAATGAACAGAAATAAGGTTGCAGGACGGATGTTATTTTTTGGCAACAATAATCCCAGGATTTTCACAGCAAAATCCTCATGAAAGCTTTATTAGAATTTCCCTGTATGCTCTAAAAGAAAAATATAACGCAGCAATTGGGCCTCCTTGAAATGTTGTTTTTATCCGTTTGATAAAAATTTCAAGCTTCTGTGAACAGTTGAAGTTAAGTTAGTCTAAGATCATTCAGTTTAATTAAAGATTATTGAATTTGAAGGGTGAACAGAAACAACAACACTCAGGTAAAATGGACACTTACTACATAAAAGTTCATTTAGAAAACTAAAGATAAAGGAGGACAATGAAACCAGTCAGGATCTGACTTATTTAGCACCCTTTTTGATTTTCTGAATTACAATTTTCCATTTTTATTTTTTTAAAGTTCATATTTTAAACTGTAAACAGATTCTTTTTCCTTTAAGATTTTAATTAATATAATAATTTATAAAAATGTATACAGTTTAATATAAGGTGATATACATTTGGTGGGATTATTTGAATAATTTACTGCTTTTTTGTGGATTTATTTGAATAATTTCCTGTAATTTGTGGATTTAGTTAAAAACAGACAGCATTTGTTTCATCTGAGAAGACATAAACAGTCGGTTTGTAAAATAAAAACTCTTTACATATGAACTTAATGATTTTCCATCAACGCATTTCTGTCTAAAGGACTATCTGAACCCAGTTTGTGATGATCTGGGCAGTTTTATAGGGAGCATCGTCCTTCTGGAAGAAAACCATCAGAAGATGAGTCCACTGTGGTCATTAAAGGATGGAGGTGGTCATCCACAACACTTGGGTAGGCTGTGGTGTTTAAATGGTGCTCAGTTGGTACTGTTGGAAAATATTCATGCTATGCTTATAGGATTGGTATGGCTATGCCTAAGTATGTTTAATAATGTGTGAAATAAAATGTATTGTGTAACTTAGAGGCCTCCAAACAGGCTTATATTTGTGTGTTGGACTTAGATATCATCTGCCCAGTAACTGAAGATATTTTTGGATGTGTCTCTGTAAATCTTCTGCCTAACGACAAGAACATATTTCTGTATGTAAGACTTACTTTTGCCCAATGACAACAGATATTTTTATATTTCTACATATGTAAATAAAGGTCAAAAGTAGAAAAACACGAAGTGTCGAAAAGTCAGCTGAATAGGTGTCAGACAGCTCCAGCTATGAAATCAGACAGTCGATTAAAATGTATGTTTTTTCATGTACAAGTATACGCCTGGCTTTTGAATAAAAACTGCTGTTCTTGGGGAAGTAATCAGAAGTTTAGGAAGTTTCAGAAGGTTTCGGACGATCTTCTCCATGTACAGGCATCTAAAGACTGCAGTTTCCGTGTTTCTTTTATTACTTTGGTTTTTATTAATAACAGTATAGGAGGTCTTAGCTTTACCAAACAAACGAGCACGCAGGAGTTTAGGGATAACTCCAACAGTACTAAGGGGCCCAGTGTGCGTGAAGAAACTATCCCCCACACCATAAGACCACCACCACCAGCCTGAACTCTTACTAAGACAGGATGGGTCAATGCTTTCATGTTTTCACCTAATTCTGACCCGGCCATCTGATTGTTGCAGCTGGAATTGATACTCTTTAGAACAGGCAACGATCCCCATTCTTATTAAGACCCGGTCTGGTCTTCTGTTGCTGTAGCCATTCTGCTTCAGAGATGGCAGCATGTGGGTATTTAAGCTACTGGTGCTTTATTATCATCTCAAACTAATCCTCCTCTGAAAACTGACATCAACAAGGCGTTTTTGTGAGAGAGAGAGTCAGAAGGAGAAATAGAGAGTGAGGATGATGGGACATAAACTAAACAGCCCTGGCCATTTAATGTCTCCACAGCCCCAGGCCTGTGTTAATAGTGGTGTTGTACAGCACATTACTATGGTGCTTGTGCCCTGAGCAGACAATTATACTGGTATTTAGCCCATCCACAGCCCTAGAGGCTATCAGGGCACTTAGCAGCACAATAAGCAAGGGAGGAGGATTTGACAGGTCTCTCAGGAGTTTTGTTCTGTAATCAAGGACCAGGAGAAACGCTAAAACGAGACATCCAAGGCCTCCAAAGGGCTGTTATTTCAAGGTTTCTTTAATAATAGCAATAGCAATAATAGCTTGCATTAGTAATTTTTAGAAATATTCAACAAAAATATTTTTTACCAACTTTTAAGATGGACTAAACAAGGAAGCTTGTTACAAAAACTGGGACTGCAACTGAATTTTAATTTGAATCAAATAGAAGTGGACTGAATTAAAAATAAATGTTTGGTGTTCTGTAGCACCCCCAGACTACCTTTGTTGTGAACCAATTCTATGTGAAAAAACTAAACTAAGTTTAAAGAACTAAATCTTAGCAACATGTTAAGATGTGTTCACCAAACCTAATTACATAGAGACTTGTGAACAATATACATTTTTAAACTACGTTAAGAAAATCCGATCATGGCGTTTACTATGAAGCAGCACGAAGCGGGTTCACTCACTAACCTGGACCTGTTACCAGTTACTCCCAGAGTTTGTCCTGTTAGAAGCTTAAAAACAAAAAACTGTATTTCTTCATTAAAATGCCCATCTGTTAAAAGTTGTCGGCATTTATCCAGAGCATCTGTGCATCATACTGCTACTTATTGTGTATCGACATTTATGTTTAAATTTGCTACTGATTTGTATAGTTTTTTAAAAGATAACTTAAAGTCACAAATCAACTGAGACGCTCTTAATATATATAAGAGTCTAGACTGCAGACATTTCTAATATTCCTTCCTGCTAGACTGACCATTTGTATCTACGTACATGAAAGAAGATTTAAACTAACTGGATTTGGCTGTGATATAAATAAGCATATTAATTTGCACAGACAACAGCAACAGGGCCCTACGTCTTGCTGCAGGGCAACAGTGCTACCAACTGTGCCACTGTGCCACCTAAATAAAGTTACTTACTCACAAAATAGTTGTTTTTCTTTTTGTGACCAGCTTTTATCCTGCCTCTTTTATGTGATTGGTTTATTTATTCTAACTCCACCTGAATAGGGTCAGTAACCCTTGGTTGACTGACCTTCACTGTTATGGTCAGTTAAGCTGGATCTCCTAAAAACACCATGGAAATGTTGACTTTATACCTTATCGTAAAAAAGGCCCCTTTAAAATCCTTTAAAAAGTCATTTTAACACTCTTCCGGGTCACTCCTTTCAGTTTCACCTCTGGTAATGAATCAGGCAAGTAGATGTGCTAAATGTTAGTGATGTTTTAAACCTATCAGTGACGAAGGAAATTAACTCTGGCTACATGACATGAAACAGCGCTTACTATGAAAAGGTCACCGCTTTGCTGTGAGTCGCCGATTTGTTTAGGTTTAATAAATCCAGAAGAGTGAGAGGCCTTTGTTGTATCTTAAAAATGAGTGAAATGAGTGTGAGGCGGAGGTTCATGCTCCTAAATGAGTTTGTGAGAGTGAATGGGTGAAAAGTAATCTGATCTGAAAGCGGGTAAAACCCACTTTATACACGAAACAAAGAAACATACTGGCTGCAGCTTCTCAGTTGGGTTGTTTTTTATTCTTCAGGGGAGGCTGACAACCTGAAACAACAGACTTTATATGCAGTAACTCACTTTGGTGTACAGTAGAATATAGATTGAAGAGAGAAAAATCAATAGAATATCATCTAGAAAGATAGTAATGGATTTCTAACTTAATGGGCTCACACAGGTCTATCGATTAGCAGGATGAAAATCTGCAATACCTCAACAATCTGATTTGCATTTAAATTACAGTACGCACTGCGCTGACACCAATATAACAACACAGACAAACGTATAGCCTGTACAGCGGCGCTCGATCATGAGGTCTGATTGTAGTGTCAATCTGGTTGTAAAAAAGTATGAAAGGAAAAGTTGCTGTGCTGAGAGCTTGCAAACTTCTAAATTCTGTCGGGACAAGGACAAAAAAAATGTCACCTATAAGTCTGAAGTCACCATAACTCTTGTTGGGCAGCTCATCTGAGCTTCCCTGGTTGGATCTTGAGGAAGCGTGGCGGCTGTTTGTGGAGAAACACTGTGGATGTCTCTGTGTATGTGTATATTTGCATTGAGTGGGTGGGGGGGAGGCGATGTGAGATGAGATGTTGAGAGGGCGGGGAGGTGGGGAGTTTGATGGACTGCACTGTCACCTCCCGGCCGGCGATTTACAGCGCCGGGGCTGCTGACGAGCGCGGGGCAGTAAACAGGCCGGCCGGGGGCGTATTTCATAGGGAGCTGGCTTTTATGAAGAACACCGGGATGGCTCTACCCACAGCTCCACCCGGACCGCCGTGACGGATGGAGAAAGACGCGTGACAAGCTTCATCATTGTTTGTAAATCTTAACTGTTCCCGCTCACTAACTCCAGAAGGCAATTTTGCGGAGACAGCGAGGCCTGCGAGGGGGAAGGATGAGGAATGGGGAGGAGGAGGAGAATGTGAGGAGAGGAGGAGAAAGGACAGCGTGGCACTGTTGAAGGTTATTTGGATCTCTGTATTTGGCCAAATGATTAGCCTTATCCTGGGAGGGAGATAAATCTGCCAGAGCGCTGCTTGGCAGCCATGTAGGAAGGGAGGGAAGGGAGGCTCAGAGATCACAGAAACTGCCTATTTTCAGACTGATCCAAAGGAAAACAACACAATAACGCCAAATCAATTTACCTAACCCCACATAATTCAGATGTTTTTATGCAACATCCTTTTAACTTCTTGGATTAATGAGATTAATCATTTAATTCTCAAAAACTAACAAGTAAAGATTAATTAAACAGTAAAACCATAGCAAAAGATGTAAGCTTGAGCATTTTGCTGAAAATAAAGACTTGGTTTTAATTGATGGTAATTTTATTTGTTGAAGTAAGTGTGGCGAACTTGTAGGGTGTTACCATTCAATTGGGTGTATAATTTGTAAAACTGTCGCTTTTTTTTTACAATTGTAGCTGTTACAAAGAGTCTCAGTGTGTGACACACCTGTTGGCTTTGTCGGTAACTTGTACCTGTTGCTGTAGTTTTCATTGTTTAATTTGGTAAAAGAAAAAAAACTCAAAATGATTAGACTTAACATAAAGGCATGACGTAATAATGAGACAGGATATGAAAAAGGAGCCTTACTGGAAGCTACTGAATCAGACTACCAAGGAACGATTGAAATAACATGGAATCATGTGCTGGATGCACATTTCAGATCAATGCGAACTACATTTAATAAACAAAGAGGACGCTCTTTGTGATAGCAACAGTTCGGTGATGGATGACGGTTTGATCTGCTAATAATCAAGCTGCTGCTTTGTAAAAATGTGAAAGGGACATACGGTTATGGACCTGCAACCCTTTGTGAGGCTTTGAAAGTAAATCCTGCTTTCCGGGTAAATTGATTTGATTTCTGCTGAGGGTTGGTGTCTTAGTTCACACTAAAAGGTGGGACCACCCACTGGGATTGTTTTATTCTTGTAATGGAGCATGGTGATTCACGGTGGGGAGCTGACGTGGGACCCTCACAGCAGAGGGACAGCTGTAGCTGACAAACAAACACCGCTACAAGGGGAGACGTGGGAGTCTGAAGCTTTCTGATGCTGGTGGTGTCATCGCCCCAGGAGTGTTGATGATGTACCTCTGATGCTTTTCCTTTGTGTCCTTCACATGAGAAATAATATTTTTTACTATGAGAAAAGATTTTCTCTCCAAAAACAGGGAAAGAAAAAACAGAGTTAGATCTGGATTTGTTGTATAAAAAAGTTACACTGATACCAGCAAAGAACGGATGCAGCAGAAATACAGATGTGTTAATACTTGTCAAGGTGTGCAAACATTTAACCAGAAATGCATCACTTCAACTCAAGTGAAACATTGAGAACCAAGGGCATATTTTGGGGGGTTTTTTTTGGGGGGGATTAGGGGGTTATGACCCCCCCTCCCCCAAAAGAAATCTGGTTCAGTCAATATAACCACCCCAATAAAATAACATTATTTCGATTTACAAATATATCCTGCATGAATAACTTGTTGATTTTCTTTTATTTCTATTTGCCATCAAAATAACATCATCACCTGTTAATGTAACCCCCTCCTCCTCCCAAAAACTTGGTATCGCCCAACCCACTTTCTCCACCAAGTATTCACTGTTTGCTGTACTGTTGATTCAGTCTTTGGTGAGAGTAGTTGTACTCTCAAAAAAGTGGACAGACAACAATTTTTCACTGATGGTCGACAACAACCCCTTGTAAAAAAGAGTAAAAGTCAAAATGAGGTAAATATGCATTGTTAAGTTAGCTGATGATTGGTTTTCTATGCCACTCACACACGCCTGTACATGCAGACACACTGAATGGCAGTGCAAACACTAGCTCCGAAATACAGTGGTACCCAGGTGCTTTGTTAGACCTGTCACCTGGACCTCTGGGGCTGAAGGTCCAGATGTTTTCAGAACAGCCCCGAATCTCATGAAAGAAAACATTTAGGAGTTCATGTCTGTTCAAAAGAAGCGTTAAGCCCCAAAATGACAGATTTCACATTATTAAAAACAATCAGATTTGTTTCTATTGTGTTCCATATAATCAATGCCTGCTTCACCCAATCTGACAATGAGTCTAAAGGAAAAGAAAATAAAAAGTGGTTATTTGCGCCCACGCGGTACTGCTACTACGCAAGTACGTGCACAGGTTCGGGCGGACTAGCAATTTGTCCATTCTGGAGAGGTCCAGAACGGCTGTTCAGTCCAGGAGTGTTGGCCTGCTTCATTAATCACCCGAAAAGTTACACTGAGCCAGTGTTGCCAAGTGAGAAATGTAGGATTATCGTACTAGAGACATAAAATTATCATATTTTGAGGGAAATTATTGTACACTCGTCATAACCAAAATAACAAGTCTGTTCAATTCAATTCAATTCAAAAATACTTTATTAATCCCAAAGGGAAATTAAATGTTGTTATAGCTCATATTATGAAGGTTTCCTCAAAGAGTCGTTGTAGATGCGGATGGCTGTGGGCAGGAAGGATCTCCTGTAGCACTCCGTCTTACAGCAGATCTGAAGAAGCCTCTGACTGAAGATACTCTGTTGTTGTAGGACAGTCTCATGAAGAGGATGCTCAGGGTTCTCCATAATGTTCTTCATTTTATGAAGAATCCTTCTTTCCACAATGATCTCCAGAGGTTCCAGAGGAGTCCCCAGAACAGAGGCATCCTTTTTTATCAGCTTGTTGAGTTTTTTTAAGTCCCTGGTTCTGATGCTGCTTCCCCAGCAGATGATGGTAGAAGAGATCACACTTTCCACAACAGACTTATAGAAGATATGCAGCATCTTGCTGCAAACACCAAAGGACCTAAGCTTCCTCAAGAAGTACAGTCTGCTCTGTCCCTTCTTGTAGATGGCTTCACAGTTGCATCTCCACTCTAGTCTGTTGTCCAGGTGAACACCGAGGTATTTATACACCTCCACTTCTTCTCCCATGATAGAAATAGTTTTTGACTTATTCCTGTTTCTCTTAAAATCTACAATCATCTCCTTTGTTTTAGTCACATTCAAAATGAGATGATTGTTTCCACACCATGCCACAAAGCGGTCCACCACCTTCCTGTACTCAGCTTCTTGTCCATCTCTGATCCACCCCACAACTGCAGAATCATCTGAGTATTTCTGCAGATGACAGGAGTCTGTCTTGTACTGGAAGTCTGAGGTGTACAGAGTGAAAAGGAATGGTGAGAGTACAGTCCCCTGTGGTGCTCCTGTGCTGCTGACTACCTGGTTAGACACACAACCCTTCAGTCTCACAAACTGTGGTCTGTTTGTCAGGTAGTCTTTGATCCAGGAGATTGTTGGGGCCTCCACCTGAGTCTTCTGGAGTTTCTGACAAAGCAAATCAGGTTGGATTGTATTAAATGAACTGGAGAAATCAAAGAACATGATCCTCACAGTGCTGCTGGCTTTGTCCAGATGACAGTGGGTTTGTTGAAGCAGGTGTATGATGGCATCTTCAACTCCAACTCCACAGCGATAAGCAAACTGAAGGGGGTCCTGATGGTTTACTGTTTGCTTACTCAGGTGGGCCAACAGGAGTCTCTCTAGGACCTTCATGATGTGAGATGTCAGGGCAACAGGTCTATAGTCATTGAGGACTGATGGGTGAGTTTTCTTTATAATAATAATAATCATCTTTATTGGTCATTGCACATGTACATCACAACGAAATTTGTCCTCTGCATTTAACCCATCCCTTACAGGGAGCAGTGGGCTGCCATTATGCGGCGCCCAAGGAGCATTCTGGGGCTAAGGGTCTTGCTCAGGGACCCTGAGTGGCAATATGTGGGATACGAACATGGCCCCTCTGGAACGCAAACCTCCTGTTCTAACCACTAGGCCACCACTCCCCAATACCGGAACAATTGGTACCGGAACAAGACAGGAGGTCTTCCACAACACCGGAACCTTCTTCTGGGTCAGGCTAAGGTTGAAGAGGTGCTGCAGAATCCCACAGAGCTGCTCTGCACAGGCCTTCAGGACTCTAGGGCTGACATGATCTGGACCTGCAGCCTTATTCCTATTCAGTCTCTCCGGTTGCATCTTCACCTGACTTCTTGAGACACACAGGTGGAAGGGGGAGGCAAAGGAAGCATCAGCATCTTCTGATATGGTTGAAGGCAAACATGTAGAAGCAGAAGGGTCTAGGGCTGAGGTGGAAGATAAAACATTTGAGGTGTTACTGGACAGCTGTGGGTCCTGTGGGTCAAAGGAAGGTGGAATGTCTATTTGGCTGTGAGCAGGAGAGGAGGATGCTGAGCTTGTTTCTGAATTGAACCTATTGAAAAATGTCTTCAGTTCATTGGCTCTGTCCAGACCTCCATTGGTCTGATCATCCTTCTGCTTCAAGCCTGTGATCTTCTTCATCCCTGTCCACACATCTCTGATATTGTTTTGCTGGAGCTTGCTCTCCAGCTTCTTCTTGTACACCTCCTTGCTGTCTTTTATCTTGACTTTAAGTTGCTTCTGTAAACTCCTCAATAATTCT
Organism: Girardinichthys multiradiatus; assembly: GCF_021462225.1. NCBI lineage: Eukaryota > Metazoa > Chordata > Actinopteri > Cyprinodontiformes > Goodeidae > Girardinichthys > Girardinichthys multiradiatus. The sequence continues at coordinate 142,641 of NW_025917680.1, read as the reverse complement.
CTTTCTCCCTCTCTGAAGGCTCTTTTGTTCTTGTTAAGCAGGTCCTTCAGGTCACTGGTGATCCAAGGTTTGTTATTGGGGAAGCATCTCACGGTTCTGGTGGGGATGATGTTATCCACACAGAAGTTTATATAGTCGGTTACACACTCAGTCATGGCATTGATGTCCTCTCCATGTGGCTGGCACAGTGCGTCCCAGTCTGTAGCCTCAAAGCAACCTTGCAGAACTTCTTCAGCTTCCTGTGACCATTTTCTCACAGTCCTCTTTATTACAGGTTGTCTCTGAACAAAGGCTTATATTTCGAGCAGAGAAAAACAAGATTGTGATCTGATTTGCCTAAAGGAGGTCTTGCTGTAGAGATGTATGAGTCCTTGACATTTGCATAAAACAAATCCAATGTTTTGTTTTCTCTGGTAGAGCAGCTGACAAATTGTTGAAACGTTGGAAGTGTAGCAGAGAGATGTGTTGTGTTGAGTTGTGTTGTGATGTGTTGAATAGCGTCTAACAGGCACTCGCAGCTTTGTGGCGTCAGAACGGAATGGATTTATCAACAGCTGCAGCCCCACAGTGCCGGGCTCTGCTTCTTCTTCTTTTCTTTTTTTCTTTTCCTCGATGATGGGCGGGCGCAGTGGACTATTCAGCCAATCATGGGCGGGCGCAGTGGACTATTCAGCCAATCATGGCCGTTGTTCTGAGGCCAACGCATCACGTCACTTGTAGGTCACATTTAGAAAAGTACGATTGGCTGGAATTTCCAGCATCTGTTCCCGAATTCGGACACAGATGCCCTCGGGGTTCACAAAAGTCTCCGACAGACTTTGGCGATAGGCTGATGACAACTGGTTACAACCACACATTCACGGAATGGTCAAATTATCGTACATTTGGCCTTTTTTTTTAGGAATATTGATCGTACATCGTACAGAGAGCAAAATTATTGTACAAATATGATAATTATCGTACACCTGGCAACACTGCACTGAGCGGATCAAACAGGGCTACAACAGGGGAGACGGCTGATTTCAGAGCAGCCGTGGAGCCAACCAGAGAGAGGGAGCCTGGTGGGGGTGTGTGCCCAGGAACAGGTGGAAGCAGGGCGGCTTAACCCAGACTGAAGTTAGCGTTAAACCTGAGAGCTGGCTCAGAATGGGCTAATAGTAAGCTAGTGCTAATCACTGATTCACCCAGCAAGACATAAGGTGGAGGTTCACTAATGAGCATCATCAGGGTCATGATGAGGGACTTTGACCTGACTACAGGTGAAATTAAATGGCCTGGCTGTGATAGAAAATAGTAGAACCCTCTCTGTGAGCTTCTAGCTGAATCTGCATCATGATGTGAAAATATCTGATCCTTTACCTTAGTCAAAATCAAAACATTTAATCCTAAAGTCACTAAACACATTAAAAGGTCCTTCAGGTCATCACATTGCATCTCATGGCTGCAGCCGGTCCTATAGTCCAGTTCTACATGCAGACAGAACTAGGTGTTGCTCAAAAAACCAGGAAAATATCTCCTGGTGCCAGAAAGACATAGTAAAAAGAGCAAAAAAAACAAAGAAAATAGGATAGTTAAGTAAAAACGGTAAAAGCATTTGAATGAATTTCTAAAACAGGAACGCCAAATTTGCCTGAGTCCTTTTACAAAAGTAAATGATTCAATAAATAACTAACAAGGCAGACAGCTTAACCCCCCCAATGCTAGACCCAAAGTTACACCCTTGCTGAGAACAACAATGAAACTTACAAGCACCAGTAATAACCTGTGCCCAACAATAAAAATACACATTACACACAACCAGGCCAATACTGGGCTCATAAAGACATAATGAATACATAAAACATATTAGAGATGAAATGGACTTCAGAGGAATTTCAAATCAGGCAAAAATTATCGTCTTCAACACAGGTCATTTGTGGATTTGAGTGGTACTTCAGTCTTGTATTATAGTACTCTAGTCTACATTTATTGTAATTCAGTAATTCTCAAAGTGTGGGGTTCCTTTGCACTCTATCGTCACTTTTATTATGTACTTATCTGCATTCTTTAGATATTTCCAAAAACACTTTACTAAACATGTTGAGCAAAACACAATCTGATTCACCCACATTCTCTGGCAATCAGGAAGGCATAAACTACCGGCAACCAGCAATGTTGTGCTGAGATTCTCATCTGGATGAACAGTGCCAGAAATCTACTGCTGCAGAAATCAGAGATCAAACCTACTTCTGCAAACAAGATGAAAAGAAACAAAGCTGCACTGTTTAGGACTTCTTCAATAGGTCTGTACAGATTATAGTCTATTCTAATTTCTAATTCCCAATAATTAATTTACATCATATATGCGACCAATTTTAATACATTCTCTGCTTTTTTAAAGATTAGAAAAGCATTTAGATGATCAAAGCTGTAATGCATAGCTTTAAAATTCACCGAGATCCTGCATACATGGAAATCACCAGATTTGCAGTAAAGTTTAGTACAAGTGAAAATGAAATGTTATGACACTCTTGACTTGAATGCAATCCTCCCTTGGATGTTCTGTTGATAAAGTCTGGGTAAAGGTTTATGGGGCCTTATAGGTGTGTGTGTTGGGAGTGTTTTTGTGTTACTCACAGACTGCCATTGTCTCAGAGCAGCTGTTGTTCTCATCCAGGCTGACGAAGGGTGGCACGCCGGTGGTGGAACCCAGGCTCTGGGTCAGGTAGGTAGCTCCAGGGTAGTAAGAATGCATCCGGTACTGAGAGGACATGCTGTGACCAGGGAGGCGGCCATCCCCATGGGGCATCTGCTTTATACGATAAACAAAACATCAAATTTAAATGTAAAATGGGAGAAAACTAATTTTTTTTTAGGTTTCAGGGTATTTTACATAGATATTTAGATATGCACTGTGAAACTGGCTGGTGACCAGAACTTTCACCTTGACCTGCCCTGACCTTTGACCCGTAACCCAAAAATACTTTCTTTTTCCAATCAGTGAACGCACCTTTAATTAGCACTACCAAGCCACACTCTACAGTGTTGGAATGATTACTGCAGGAAGAAGACTTACTGCAGAAAGAAGACCTATCACTTTCAGTGTCAACATGACACTGAAAGTGATAGCTTAAATATAGCCTTTAATGCTATCTTAGACTCAATTGGCTTTGCTCAAAACATTAACAAACCTACCCACCTTTGTCTTCATTCTCTGGACCTTGTGCTGACATATGGCATTGAGTGTAAAGACATAACAATATTTTCTCATAACCCTGTCCTGTCTGACCATTTCTTAATAACATTTGAGTTTAATTTAACCGAGTACTCCACACCTTAAAGAAAATTTCATTATAGTAGATCATTATCAGAAAATGCTGTAACAACTTTTAAAGAATCTGTTTCACTTTTAATTTCCTCATTATCACAGAAAAGCACAGTGGAGGGCAATGATTTTGTTTCTTCCCCTTTACAAATCGATTCTCTTGTTGATAGTGTTACTTTATCATTGCGTGATGCATTAGACAATGCAGCCCCCCTGAAAAAGACGGTAATTATTCATAGGAGGCTAGCTCCTTGGTTTAATTCAGAGCTGCGTACTTTAAAGCACAGTGTTAGAAAAGTGGAAAGAAAATAGCGCTCTACACACCTAGAGGATTCCTACTTAATCTGGAAAAATAGCCTACTGTTGTATAAAAAGACACTTCACCAAGCTAGAACAGCTTATTTCTCATCATTAATAGAAGAGAACAAGAATGATCCTAGGTTTCTCTTTAGTACAGTTGCTAAACTTACACAGAGTCATAGCTCTGTTGAGCCATCCATTCCCTTAGCTCTTAGAAGTCATGACTTTATGGGATTCTTCTTAAATAAAATTGATTCTATTAAAAATAAAATCTTTGACATACTCCTGAAGACGATTACTTCATCCTCAGCAAGTGAGACAACATTGGAAATAACTGCAGAACCTGATTTGTGTTTGGACTGTTCTGATCCTGTGGAGCTTCCTGAGTTATCAGAAATATTAGCTTCATCTAAACCTTCAACTTGTATGTTAGACCCAATCCCAACCAAATTATTTAAGGAAGTGTTCCCTCTGATTACCAGCCCCATTTTAGATATGATTAATCTATCTTTAGTAAATGGATCAGAACCACAGGCTTTTAAGGTAGCTGTAATTAAACCTTTACTTAAGAAACCTTCGCTTGATCGAGATGACTTAATAAATTACAGACCTATATCCAATCTTCCATTCTTATCTAAAATTCTTGAGAAAATAGTTGCTAATCAAATGTGTGAACATTTATACAGCAATGACCTGTTTGAAGAGTTTCAGTCAGGTTTCAGAGCTCATCATAGCACTGAAACAGCTCTGCTGAAAGTCACTAATGATATTCTTATGGCCTCAGATAATGGACTTGTGTCTGTTCTGGTTCTGTTAGATCTCAGTGCTACATTTGATCCAGTCAACCATAATATTCTCTTAGAAAGTCTGGAATATGCTGTAGGGATCAGGGGAACAGCGCTAGGCTGGTTTAAATCTTATCTGTCTGACAGATTCCAGTTTGTTCATGTAAATGATAAATCATCTTTAAACTCCAGGGTTAATTGTGGAGTACCACAGGGTTCAGTACTTGGGCCAATTCTCTTTACAATATATATGCTTCCAATAGGTCAAATTATCAGGCAGCATGGGATAAATTTTCACTGTTACGCTGATGATACTCAGCTTTACTTATCCATAAATCCTGATGAACCCAACCAGTTAGATAGACTACAAGCATGTCTTGAAGACATAAAAACTTGGATGACTTTAAATTTTTTGCTTCTAAATTCAGACAAAACAGAAGTTGTCGTCTTTGGACCGGAGTCTTTAAAAAAGAAACTGCTTAGTCAATCACTTAACCTGGATGGCATTAAATTGACCTCCAGTAATAAAGTAAAAAACCTTGGTGTTAACTTTGACTAGGACATGTCATTTAAATCCCATATTAAACAGGTTTCTAGGATTTCCTTCTTTCATCTCCAGAACATTGCCAAAATTAGAAATATCCTGTCCAGGAGTGACGCTGAAAAACTAGTCCATGCATTTGTTACTTCAAGGCTGGACTATTGTAATTCTTTACTATCAGGATGTCCACAAAATGCAGTTAAAAGCCTTCAGCTGATTCAAAATGCTGCAGCAAGAGTTCTGATGAAAATTAAAAAGAGAGATCATATTTCTCCTATTTTAGCTTCCCTTCATTGGCTCCCTGTTAAATCCAGAATAGAATTTAAAATTCTCCTCCTCACATATAAAGCCCTTAGTGATCTAGCTCCATCATACATCAGAGATCTGATTGGTCCATATGTTCCTAACAGAGCACTTTGTTCTCAGACTGCAGGTTTACTGGTGGTTCCTAGAGTCTCTAGAAGTAGAATGGGAGGCAGATCCTTTAGTTATCAGGCTCCTCTCCTGTGGAACCAGCTCCCAGTTTTAGTCCGTGAGGCAGACACCCTGTCTACTTTTAAGGCTAGGCTTAAAACTTTCCTTTTTTATAAAGCTTATAGTTAGTTATCCTGAGCTATCTTCCTTATTTTTTTACTTCCGTCTTCCTCCCTCCCTGTTGGATGGAGTAAGGTTTACTCTAAACCGGCTCAGTTATGGTTGAGGTGCAAACACACCCTCGTTTTCTGCTACCTGTATGACCCCTTCTCTTTTCCAATGGTTATGGTAAATCTGACAGAGAGAGGTATCTCAATCTTTGTGGTTTTTAGTATAACAATGACCAGCAGTGGGCTCTAGATGGACACCTTGTCTACTTTTAAGGCTAGGCTTAAAACTTCCCTTTTTGATAAAGCTTATAGTTAGAGTGGCTTAGTTTATCCTGAGCTATCTCTGTAGTTATGCTGCTTTAGGCTTAGACTGCTGGAGGACATAATGACCACTTTCACCATCTTAGCTACATTCTCACACTACTCTCCAATTTTACATTATTTGCTGTTATTTCAGCTTTTAACTTTGTTCTCTGTCTTTTCTCTTCCTAGAAGCTACACCTGGCCTGGCTCTGTGTCTACCTGTGACACCTTTCTGGAGAGGGGCATCGTCCGAGCTTCTGCTGGCAACAACTTAATGCTCACCTTCTACAGATGATCCACATGGCCCTGTCTTTTAGTGTTTAACCCTTTCTCTCTCCTAGTCATGGCTACTGACTGAGCTTCTACTGTGACTAACTCTATGTGCTCTCTTTCAGACTCTAACCTTGAAAACTGGATCAGAGTTTATCTGTTCTTTCTTTCTAGATGAAACGACTAAAGGAGCTACATCCCTTAACATTTACTTTTCCTTCCCATAGAAAGTACTCCTGGATCAGTGCTTCTTTGTTCTCTTTGTGTCTCTGCTTTGTTCTCTCAAACCCCCAGTCGGTTGTGGCAGATGGCCGCTCACACTGAGCCTGGTTCTGGTTCTGCTGGAGGTTTCTTCCTGTTAAAAGGGAGTTTTTCCTCTCCACTGTCGCTACATGCATGCTCAGTATGAGGGATTGCTGCAAAGTCAACACCAGTGACTGTCCACTGTCTCTACATGCTCATCCAGGAGGAGTGAATGCTGCAAGTCACTGACTGGATGCAATCTGCTGGGTTTCCTTAGATAGAAAAACTTTTTATCCAATTTGAATAAAAAGCTAACTCTGACTGAACTGTTCAATTGTTAGGATTAATAGGAATGTATGAACCTGACTTTTGTGAAGTGCCTTGAGACAACATGTGTTGTGAATTGGCGCTATATAAATAAAACTGAATTGAATTTAAACTGAATTGAACTTAGAAGTTAGCTACTTTCAAAATAAGATGTAGAACTTAAGGTGTAAGAAGCTGGTTAAAGGAAACTAGTTTCTACCGAGGCGCGTCATAAGTTCATTCAGGCTGTTACAGCAGGGAACGTGGATTTGGTCAGCGCCAGTCATATTACTCCTTCATCATTTCATAATTTTGGTTGTTTTGGTTGATTTGTACCCAACTTTAGATACTTTAGATAATGCCACAGGACGTCCGTTTGTACTCTGCTCTGTTTTATCGTTGGTCTGTTATGCTGGATTTGGAAATATTGGCCACCTTTTGGAAACTCAGTAAGGTTTTTCATCCTAATGCAGTACTTTTAAAAGCTCTTTATGGCAGTACTACTAGTATTGTTCTAACATTTTCCAAGTAACAATATACTGAAAGAAACACAAAATACCAGAAAAAAAGGAAAATGTTCTCCATTGACACTGCCTGTTTGGTTGAAGGTTACAGTTAATTAAGCATTACATATTTACTCAGGAGTTGAAACTTTCAGTTTAATTTGGAAAAAAATTAACAAAAAGCTTCAATGAAGCTGAAATTCAAAGTGAGAAAGTTGGAAGTTTCTCAACAATCCTGATGTGAAAATCCAGCGGCTGCTGCAAAAACATTATTTTACAATTTGAAGATGTTTGTCTTATTAAAATGTTTGCACACAAAGTACTCTACACCCTACCTTTGTAAGCATGTTACTACATTGCTTGAGGCAGAAAAATACTTTGCTGATAGCTTGAACAGCCAATAGCAGTTAGCCTGGTTGCAGAGTTTTCCATTTGTTTTTGAACTTGGAACTTGAAGACAGTTAAGCTGGGTTTGATGTCATTTCCAGATTTTATTGTTGATGTCCTCCATGTCAGTTTGCACCGAGACTTCTGAAAAGTTTCTCCACTCCTCATTTGAGAAGTTTCTAATGAAGCACAAATCAGTCTTTGAACAGCTCATCTTTGTGAATCTTGATGTTTAGCAGGTGACAGTTTGTATTTACCCAGCAGATATTGTTGCTATTTTTTTTTTTTTTTTACGAGTACCGCTAATTACTGAGAAAGCTAGAGAAAACTACTACTAATACTCAAAAATGAACAAAAACTATGAATCTCAAACATTGGTGTAAATACAAGTGTACCTGGGCTCCCTTGAATAGGAAACCTAGGAATCAACTAATTACAAGATAAACAAAAAGCAAATGACCTGTAATGAGGAACTGATCAGCCCAAACAGCCAAAAGGTTGAACTGTTCAAGCAAACTAATCTTTGCTTCAAGCAGATATCAGTGAGGAATATTTCAAGGACCTCCAAAAGAGAACCAAGTGCCGCTTGCTATTTGTTCTGGGAATGCTTTCTTCACAAGCTACAGGGAATCTGGCCAGAGTTGATGTGGGAAGATGGGTGGAAATAAAGTTCAGACACAGACCCTGGAAGCTGGATCTAGGAATGATCTAGGAATTCTATCTGTAAGCCAGAAACCAACAGAAATGCCCACTGAGCTCAATGACCAGGCTAATCAGTGTTAGCAACACAAGCTAATAGCAATATACTTCTGCATTAAGCATTTAAACACTAAAGGAACATGATCGCAAATAGAGGTTGCAGATGTATTTGTGAATATGAAACCTTTAATGGGAAAACAACTCTCAGAAATGCAAATAAGCAGTTTAAAGCACAGTGCAGCCATTTGGATTTCTGTAAGAAACCTTCTTTCTTCTTTAGATTTCTGACTTGCCATGTATTTGTTGAGGTGGTACTTGTTCTGAAAACTTTAGGAAAAATGATTTTCTGTTCAATAAACCAGAAACAATACTATAAATTCAATTTTATCATCTAGTGATAAACAAAATCAGCTAATCTTCAGATTTTTGGAGTTTGTCTGTGGCTCCGTTTACACATTTGATAAAATGATTATTAATTCTTTCTCAGGAAAATATTTAAGTTCTAAAAGAGAACATTTTGTTCTCTGTCAGTCCACCGCCTGTGTTGTGACCAACAGTGGTGGATCCCCTGGTCACAACAAACTGCAACAGAAATGTTACAAAGCAAAGAGCGCAAATACAATCAGAGTTCAAACATTCCTGTGTGAATGCTGTAGCAAAAAGCTGCACACAGCCCATTCCTTTGTTCAAAAGCAGCTACAGGTTAAACATAGATTACACATTATCTCAAAAACAGTTTACATGCATGCCTGTTTTCTTTTTAGAATTTCCTCCCACATGTTTTCCAGTGGTCATATATTCCTGGTATAACTGTTGGTACCATTCTATGACCTGATTTGGACCGTTTGTTTTCCTCCAAATCACCCCAGAAATTCAAAGGCAACACATTAGCAACCAGGCAACCCACAGGCAGTTCTCCTTATCTCCAGGGCCTATAAAAAATACAACACAGATTGGAAAGGAGTCTTCAAAGTGCACTAAGCTTAGAGCTCCCAGGACACTTATAGCAGAAAACAAAACTGTCTTAACAAAAGATTCTCACAAAAGGCGTTTTTTTCTGCTTAATGTGGATGCTAAACAGCCAGATCCAGTGTCACATGTACACATGATCCACATGGATGAACCTTCCTGTGTGATTTCTATGAACAGTTTATCAATCTTTGCTAGTGCACAGTGCATTAGTGCTGATTTAACTATACGAAAGCATTATTTTAAACATGTTAAGCAGTAAAAATAGCGATGTGAAAATTTGGGCCAAAGTTGATTATGGCCGATATTTGATATTTACAGATATTATTTATATTGTTTTATTTTCCTGCCCTTGTGACGCCATGAAAAACCTACCACACTGTTGACTTTGCTGCTCTGTTTCAGTCAAACACCCACAATCCTGTACTGCATCACTGTCACATGACCAAACAAATACCACATGGCCAAACCCCTCCCTCCTCACAAACACAAACAGTAACAAGATGAAAATAAACAACGGTTGTTAAGATTGGCCCAGTTCTGCTTATCAGACTGATAACAATATGTTAAAACATGACTGACATCTGCTGATACCGCGGTTAATGTCGATATCTCGTGCATCCCTAAGTAAAAATATTTTTACATATTACAGATTTAAGATTTAGTTTCTTTAATCCACTACATTTTGAAAACACACAAACAAAACTAAAACTGTGATTGGGTGTGATTTAGTGATTTGGCCCTATGGCCCAATCAAGATCAGTACACATACTCACCTGTGCAACAGCTTATTGATGACTTTAAATGCAGTTCAAACTATAACCCCTATTTTCTCTCAAAAAGTAACACTATCAAGCTAAGAACAAAAGGTGAACAAAGCTAAATAAAAGGAATGTACCACACATCCAATGACTTTATGTCCAGATTTTTCCTTTCAATGTCACTCATCTGACAGTTGTTACACTTAAAAAACTTTCAGTGCATAAAAGATGTTAAACATGAGCACAAATGTCTTTGTGTGCATTTATTAGGGTTGTCAAAATATTCAATCTAATCAAAAACAATCGATACAAACTGAAACATTTTCATCTCCACAAGTTGGTGCAAAACGTCACACAGCAACACTACAGAAACTCAGAGTCTTTAACTTTCCCTTCCCTGCAGAGGACCACCTGAACTATCCATAGGGGTGAATAAAGCTGCTGCTGGAAGTTTAAAACTCCGCTAACATGGCAGGTACAATCAGAGAACGCTCTTTGTGAAATCCTTTAGCCAACAAGGCAAATGTAGTGCTACAACCGAAACTCTGATTTTGAGAAATTTAAAAAGGTCTAAAGTTAGCTGTTTAAATACTAGGAACTTACTAGTAGCCTTACTAGAGTTTCCCTAGTGAGATGCCTTTCCTCAGTGTGTGCGCCGCTCGAATAAGTAGCTAATGTTGCTACCAATAAAATCAGTAAAAGTAAAACAATGGTGGACCCTTAATAAAGCTGGCAGTTAAAACAGAGTCCAGTCAGAACTGGTAGCAGCCTGCCCTGCTGACCAGTTGATCACCAAATAGAATAACATCTAGGACCTGCTACTGACCCCGCGACCCACTATGGAAGAAGCGGTAGAAAACGACTGACTGACTAACCTGCTGCTGAATATATTTGTATGGACCAGATCCCTGTCTACACTATAACAAAAGTTTCATGTGAGCCAGATCCATGTTTACACTGTAAAATATCTATTTCTGAATAGAATAGAGCAAACCTTTCTTTGTCCCTCAGTGGGAAACTTTACATGTAAAAGCAGAAAAGTGACAAAAGGCAAATGGAAGCACATAGATACACTAAAAAGAAGCAAAAATCATAAAAATAAAAAAAACAGCACAACTGAATCTGTAATGAATGAATAGAGTACTACTAAAAATTTTTTGTCTACTGCTTTGCTATATGAAGAAGTGATTTTTTAAAATTACAGATTTTTTTAGATGGTGCTGAGTTGCCTTCTACATTTTAGTTTTGCCCTAAGAAAATGGAGATACTCTTCATGTCATACTGTAATTCCTTATACTGTAATTCCTAATGTCTTTTGCTTTCAAAAAAGGTTGTTGCAGTATTAAAAATGGTATCGAGTAAAAGTGTTGTCATGGGATTCATCTGGTAATTCTTGTGAAGGATTATTTGAAGTTGGAAAAGGAAGTTGTTGTTTTTTTTAACAATTACTTGTCACCTGTCACATATATATACTAGGCCAGCAATTATTTTTAGAGATCTTAAAACATGCACCTTTGGGCTATGTAAATTCTTAATTTAAAGCTTTAAAAAGGCTGCTGCGGTGTATTGCACTTCTCTTTTTCTGGCAGGGAAAAACTGTGGTCCTGAACAAAGTATGAATAGCTTACATGCGTGTGCAAGCTGATTTTTGCAAACACACCCTGATCCATGCCCACAAATTAGTGCACATGTATTTAATCCTTTGCAAACACAGAAAGGCTTTTTAAGAGTTAGCACTGTCATATCTCAGAGGTTTTCCTTTTATAGTGTCTGAGTTTAAAGGGTTGTTCAGAACAATTAAAATTCATATGCAATGTTGCACAAATTTAAGTAATTTAAAACACACCTGCGACCAATATGAGACTGTGTTTCCCAGTTAGTAATAATATACATCTAAAGCATTATTTTGCAGAGAATTCTCAGGGCAGTGAGCATTAACAGACCCCACCATTTGTAACAGTTTAAAGTTAATGAGTAAATTTGTTTGTTTCACTGTCAGGTATTGTATACGTGTTGTATATGTATAAGTAAGTAAAGATCTATTGTGGTCTATTTTTGCATTGAAGTATTGGCCTATAACAGAAAGAGATGTACGGTGCATGTTCATAATAATGAAAGTCTCCACACATTTACAGCACTTTTTATAAGCTAACTTGTTGACTCTCGAGGAGGAGCCTTTTTACCACCCTGACAGTGCCTGTCTTCTTATCTGGCACCATCTTCTGTCTGGAAGCTCTGTCCCACCCTTATTTTATCATCCTCCACCTGCATGACAGCCAAGCACCGAGAGCACGAGTGAACTGGAGGAGGCAGATGGCCTGACACTGATAACAACCACATTGTTTCCTCTAGGGCTGCTTGTTATAAAGGGTTTAGGTGAGACCTCAAGGTTACATCTGCTAATATTGGATTATTACTTTTATTTCATAATCTAACACAAAGTATTGCACAACTGTGAAGTGAAAGGGAAATAATCCATGGCTCTCCATTTTTAACAAATAAAAAGTTGAAAAGTGTGAAGTGGATTCATGTTCAGCCCCCTGAGTCGATACTTTGTAGAAAACCCTTTAATTAAAATTACAATTATTTACAAAATAGCTCAAGGAAAGTCAGATTCCAAGGAGATGATCTATGATCTTCAATGATCATGTTCTGCCACAGAAGCTCTGTAGGAGATGGATCTGGACTTTAGTCCCACTCATTTTCCCACATCAACTCTGACCAGGTTCCCTGTGACTTGTGAAGAAAAGCATCCCCATAGCATAATACTGCCACCACCGAGGTTCCTGGTGGAAATGGCATATTTATGCTAATGTGCAGTCTTCATACAGGAATCAGAAAGGCAACCTCTTGGTCTGTCAGTTTAGGTGGAAGGCCCTGTCTTTGTAGGGTTGGAGTTGTGCCTTACACTTTCATTTTTAAGATGACAGATTATGCAGTGATCTGTGAGATACTTAAGGCTTGGGATATTGCTTTATACTCTTCTGATGCTTGATTCCTGACCTGTCTGTTGTATTTCTTGGTCTTCATGATGCTGAGCTGAGACCTTAACAAAGCACCTGGATTTATACTTAGATTGAATTACATAAAAGTGGACAATAATTTAATGGTGTGCTATTATTCAGGCAGGTTGTCATTGAGCTCAGTCTCCAGGATGTCCTAGAGGACTTTTTGGAAATTAGCTCTCACTGTATTCCATCAACTGTTTTGGGTTTCTCTGATCAGGTCCATAGATGACTAATTAAATGACTTATTAAGGTAAATAGTTGCACTGGATTTTATTCAGCAATTTCTAGAACATGTTGGAAAATTGACTGAAGCTGTCTCCTGTCTTAATGCAGCCAAGTTGTCTTTAGATGCTTGGCCCACACATACCAATGATCATATTGGAAGCTCATTGTCACCATCTAGTGGTGAGAGTACAAATAACATCTGGTTGTGATTTTACAGTTTTAAACTGTTCAGCCGTACATTGATTTACCTGTTTTCCAACTAACGTATTGAATTTTTGCTTTAAGCTTAGAGTTGAAAGCTAAAATTCACGTTAGTGCTGAGAAAAATAAGCAGATGATGAGCATTGAATTAAAGACAGAAACTATTGTAAAATATGACCAAGGTGTGCATGTAGTTGCCATGGCGAAACAGTACGAGAGTAGCACTTCTACGATCTGCACCATACTGAAGAGGAAGGACGCCAGGCAAGGGCGTGAATATAATTTCTAAACAGAGGACATCTATCCATGAAAATTTGCTGATGGTGTGGTTGATGGAATAAACAGCTCACAGGAGATACCGTGACAGAGGCTATAATCTGCAAAAGAGACAGCATTCTTCTGGAAGGAGCTACAGATGCAGCGGCCCACTGAGGTTTTGCAGGAAATACAATGAAGAAGAGGAGATGGATGCAGTTACCTCTACAAGTGAGATAAAGGAAATGTAGGGTGAAACATTCAGATTTGACTCAAAAGAAACACCCAGAAAAAGTTGCAACTGTGCATGTGACAACGCTATTTAATGTAACTTTGGCATGCCAAAAGGATGAAAAAAATCTTCCGTATATTAACCATTTTTACGTGCACATGCGTTGCGAATCAGAACGCATGGTGGCATAAATAACACGCGGTCGTGTAAAAAACGCGCAGTCGCGTATCTAACGTGTGGTGGTGTTTTATACATAATTTATCAACAAGAGGCTGTGCTATTACTGCTCCGCCACTAGATTTTAAGGCATTTTTACCCAATCAATTGTTCATGCTTTTACACGAGCGCGCGTTATTTACGCCACCGCGCGTTCTGATGCGCAACGCGTGTGCACGTAAAAACACGGCGCAATCCACCTTAATATACAGACGATTTTTGATCCATTTGGCATGCCAACTAATTTCAGAAACATGCTGAAAGGGATGACATGAGGAAAGCATGGCCAAAAGGCCAAGAATCAGCCAATAAGATTCAGTTATTTAGTTCTTCCTTTCTCCCCCACCTCCGTCAGCATTTTAGGTTGTCTGATCTTCAAGGTAAATGCTGTGCATTATGCTTAATAAAAACAGTTTATTGCAATAAATTGTATTGTATTGTTTTTTATACAATATCTGTTATTTTAAGCACATTTTTTGTGTTCAAAACCATGTAAGAAGAAAATTCCTACATCACAAATCGAATTAAACCCATAAGTCAACGCGTCACTGTTGACCAGAATGGTTTGTACAGAAACCTATGTTGTAATTCAACTTCAAAGCTCAGGGTAGAAATACCATCAAAATTTGAATCTGCATACCTAAGACTACAGAATCTGTTTACTTAATTAGGTATGATGCAAAATAATGCTTAATGTTGCTAATTAGCATCATACCTAAATTCATACCAGTTGCATGTGCTTTATTTAAATTAACGGTTTGGACTTAATTTAGCATCTACCTGACAAAAGAAACACAATTAATCAATTTTTTTTAATAATTGCAAATAAATGCAGAATTTATTACAAAACTTTTTATTTCTCTCTTTACCCTTCACTTTACAATCATGTGCAAGTTTGTGTTACTGTACCACTTAAATATATTTATATGTAAATTTATTCATTAGTTGCACTGTTGTATTGCTCTTGCATCTTATACTGCTCTATATTTACTCTCACTCACTTAAAACTGTGCACATATATTTATATTATATTGTAGATATGTTTATACTGTTTAATTTGTACTGTATTGCACTGACTACGCCAAAACAAATTCCTTGTATGTCCAAAAACGTACTTGGCAATAAAGCTTTTCTGATTCTGATTCTGATGTAAAAAATGTCAAAAGGTTCAAGGGGTAGAAATACTTTATACAGTGCAAGGCACTGTATAAAGTAATAACATTACAGTTAAAACAAAATCAACATATCTAATGATACAATTCTTGAACAGATGAAATTTCTACTTTTTTTGATAACAAAAGGATGAAAATGACAACAGAAACTTGACCTAATCTTTGTAAAGTAAGAGAAGATATTAAAGCTGAATGCTATTGTATGCTTTGCACAGAAGGTAATTTTCTCACATTCTTTATTGAGTCTCTCAAGGATAATAGCTGAGGTTTGGTTTTGTAAAACTGAAATGTGGTCAAATAAGTAGACTATTTTCAAGACGAGTAAAAATTTAAAACAATAAAAGTAAAGAAAATGTTCATCTTTTTCCAGCTCACTGTGTGTTTGTGGTTTTAATACCATCCTCAAATAATAATCTCTGGAATTACAAAAAGAGTGGCCCCTAAATTTAGAGAACTGTAGTACGTATTCCCTTCAACCTGACTGTTGCTAAACTGAAGCTGACATAACAGTAGGAAACCGTAGCAGCCTACCCTGTTGCTGTAGTTGATCAAAATTGAAGAAAATACAGGGCTGCTGCTGAATACATTTGCATGGACCAGATCCTTGTTTACACTGTAAAAAAATTGTTTTGTATGCACCAGATCCATCTTTGTTTTGAATGTTACTATTATGATACTATGCTGATTTACACATCCCTGAGGTTAGGACAATCTAACAAATCTCACTACTCTCCACCAATGCTAAACAGAGAACAGTAACTGCAAATTTGTGCTTGTTTCATCACTATTTCTCTCTATTCCTGGTCTATTCTATCTATCCCCAGACCTGCCTACAGATACAGAACTACAGATTTATTTTTTACCCAAAAATCTACATTTTTAATACTATACTATACTATACTATACTATACATGCTATGAATAAGAAGCTACAATGAAGCTTAATGGACTGTAACTTACATACAGGAATAAATAAATGTTTCTTTTTTATGTGAAAAACTGCAGGACAAAAATCCTCTGCTGAGGAAGTTTAAACTCTGACTCCTGATGATCAAGAATCCTTCCCTGCTCTGAGCATTTACATGTAAAACAAAGTTATTCAGTTCTGACTGTGTGGGGTTAAATACCTGCCACAAAACCTTTAATGATGGGTTTCAACTTAGAGCTTGACTAGAGTGGTCAGTGTGGGTTACCTGGTACTGTTGGTAGTTGTACAGATTGCCATAATAGGTGGGGTAGCGTGATGGCGGGTAGAAGTTGTAATAGGAAGTTTCCAGAAGCAGGTCAGATGTTCCCTCAGTATGAGGCCGAACAGCTGCTGAGGGGCTGGAAGATGACGAAGAGCGGCTTCCTGGAAAAAGAAATGAAAAATAAAAAGACCAACATAGGCTCAAATAAACTGCATTGTTAGTGGCTTTTTATGTTTTTTATTGTGTAAACTATTGCTGCACTTTTTGTCCTTATATGCAAAATTAAAGCAAGCATTTATTTTTCACAATGTTTCAGTGACACAATTAATTTCCAGCTTCAGTAAAGTGAACCTCAAAGGTTATTTATTAGTTTAGATACACCTGAAGGAAATGTTTAAGGTTTACCGAGTATCATGTCTAAAACCAAGATTAAACAGCGCCATCTGCTGGTGAATCTTATGTAGAGCTTAAAATATGAAGACCGACACCAACCCTTTAATAATACAATAAATTAATATTTCATCTAAATGTTTATTCACTGCAGTAATTCAGGTTAAAAGGTGAAACTCGTGTATTATATAGATTCATAACACATAGAGAAATACATTATAAGCATTTGTTTCTGTTCATTTTGATGATTATGGTTTTCAACTGATCCACAATCTCTGTGGTTTCTCAGATAATGAAAACAATATAAGACCAATAAAGAGTTTTTAACACATTAATGTTGGCCTCCTTTAAAGTGTGTGGACATACTGGAATGTTAAACCTAAAATAATGGATTTGGAAAATGTTAATAAAGAAGGTGTAATAGTATGTTTGTTTTATGTAATAGCTGTGGCTCAGGTGGTCGGAGTTTGTCTTGTAACCGTTGGGTTGCTGGTTTAAATCCCTGCTCTGTCCATCTCGGTCATTGCAAGAAACTTCACCCTCCTTGCCAGCTGATGGTGGTCAGAGGGCTCAGTGGCACCTGTGTATGCCAGCCTCTCTTCTGTCAGTGTACCCCAGGGTAGCTGTGGCTACATTGTCAGTATGAGAATGCGTGTGTGAATGGGTGAATGACTGATTGTGGTGTAAAGCGCTTTGGTCTCTCTGTGGACTTGATAAAGCGCTATACAAGTTCAAGCCATTTACCATTTACCAATTTACATAATCTTAACAGCACTTGTGGGAGTCTGGTGGATCTGCTTGTAAAATCTGTATTTTTTTATTTACCAAATTTATATTACTAGTAGGGTGCAAAAAATATCTCCTTGCTTTGATAAGTTTGCTGAGCCACTCTATAGAGTCTAGATCAGGAGTGTTTGGTGGCCAATCAACCACAGTAACAGCTTGATCATTAAACCAGGTATTTTTGGCACTTTGAGTTTAACACCAGGAATGCATCGACTGTTGTAGCCCATGTCCTGGAGACGTCTGTGTGTGGTGGCTCATGAAGCACAGACTCCTGCTGCACTCCACACCTCACAATCTACCCAATGCTGCAGGTATTCTTGTTGCCTCTGCATCTTTTTCTATCAAACTTATTTTTCTTCCACTCAGCTTCCCATTAATATGTATGGAAACAGCAATCTATCCCTAACCCTTCCAGGATGAAAAGTACAAGATAATTCCTGGCTATCTGATGTGCTTTCCTTATCAGCAAGGCCACATTCTTCTCAGGCAGACCATGATCTTTTGGTCTTACAAAACAAAGACACTGTGCATCGCTGAATCCAAAGATATGAAATCTTTTGTCTCTGCTCCACAGCAAGCCCTGTCATCACCATATCAACGAGTGTCTAACTCCTTTTTCCAGCATAGTTAGCTCTCAATGTTGCGAGGACAAAGTTAACTTTTTTCCCACAGCAACGACGAGAAAAACTGGGCATAAGCGGCCTTGAACTTCATCATATGACAAGTTCATATCATACGTTCTCTCTCTGCTAACAAGCCTCCAAATCACCTACAATAAATGAATTCAACAATGGAAAAACTGTTTAAAATATGAGGGCAGAATTATAATATGGTTATAATTCTCCCCTCACATACCCAAATATGTTTGTGATTTAATGGGAAAATGGTCTAAAGTGATGTTTTCTTTCAAATTGTTGTATTGTATCCTGCATTAAGTAACTGGTGTCGTCAAATACATTACAGAGACAGACAGTCTGAATGCATGGTACTCCAATAAAGGCTAACATTTAATGCAGTCCAAGCAGTTCCTCACAATATGTATATTGCCTACAGTGATACTGTGATAAAACATTTGTAATATATTTTGCAGCACTAATCTACACATTTAAAATATTTTATATAACAAAAGAGAAATAGATGAATAACTAATTCATGCTGAGAATGAGAAGTTGGATGAGAATGTGAACTATGAACCATATTTTATTGACTTTCTAACAGTAGGAAGATGTTTTTAAATAGGGATTTAGAGAGAAATAATAGGCATTAACCCATGAAAGCTTGGCTTTATTATTAAAAGGCCTTTCCTGCTGCTTCAGCTGCCTCTGATTCCCAACATCCTGCTGTTTTTATCACCTTTAAGTTTTACACATTAATACAGTTGCTAAACTGCTGAAGTTATTGTAATCTTCTCATGATTATAACCCATCCTTTAATGGCACTACCAAAAGGGTTAAGCAAGGCAAATGTTGAGTCAGCAACTTTCTTACACTGTTTATTTCTTCAGAGGTCCCAGAAACGATTAAAGGGATGTTCAGTGTTTTTATCTACCGTGTGTTTTTGTCTCTGACGGGGTTGAATTGGTTCTCCCACGATACTTTACAAAAAACATATTTCAGAGGATTTTACAGAATGTCTGTCAGGACAGATTTTTATTACTGATGTGAATATTAATAATGTCATCTACACCCTCAACCTTTCAGAATTATAATTATAATCTTCCTTGTTAGCATATGAAGTTGGACTGCCAGTAACATTTGATGCCACCCCTGGTAAAGACTGCAACATTTAATTTGAGTAAATGTATTCAGTAGGGGAGAAATAATCCGCTAAATATTTTTAAATGAAATCAGTGGTACCACACTCATTTACATCCCTAAAAACAACTTTAGAATAATTTTAACTGAAGCATGAATTTTGATTTATAATCCTACATTTCAATGTGATCAGAGCTTCTAGGAACTTCTAATTAGTTATCCGTCACTTTCTGTTTCCCTGGGGTGTAAATATGACACGACACCATTAGACACTGGCTGGAAAAGGACCTAAGTTTACCTTGCGACCAGTGTTGGAGAACTGCAGTGGAGTGTGACATCCTTGGGTCACCAAGTCTCAATAACAACCATTAAAAGCTAGCTACATGCCATCTGGTTGCCTATGGCATGCCAGAAAAAAGGTATTTCCTGCCCTAACATCACAAAATTAAACATATTGAGTTTATGAGACTAAGAATGTGTCTATTGGAGAGAAACATTCAAGGTGATTTTGACATGAAAAGATGAATATGTGGAAAAGTACCCACTGTGGAAGCATATCCTGTGGTACGGTTCCTCTTCTAAAGAGCATGAGAACCTTGTCGGAGTTAGATTTTTTAAACAAAGATCTAGTGTAGTCTAACTGTAAACTGAAAATGGATCATCAATCTTTTAATAAAGAAAACTCAGTCCTTAGATCTTAATCCTATAGAAAACCAGTGGGTGATGTAGAGATCTAGAGAGACTGAGTCTCTGTATGCTCCAACCTTGTGAAATGTCAGTAGAGAAGACAATATGTCACAAACGTGGCTGTACAAAGTATTTCCGCATCAAAAAATGGCTTCAAATTAAAAGCTTTTCACATTTTCTCAGAGTGAGACTACTTGAAAAGATGTAGAGCCTTTTACATTTGCTACAGGTTCCATCAAGTATGCCCAGAACTGTAAATGATAAAAGATGAACATTGGCAATCATGAGCTCAATAACCTTCCATCTTTGTTGGTTAAAAAAAACCAGACTTTCTTCCAATTTTGGATGACTAAACCTTGCATGTAATTGCTTCCTTTTACAGTTTTTCGGCCAGATGAGCGGCTGGATATCAAAACAAAAATAGGAAAGGATTCTGACAACGTAACAACAGCAATCACCTGAGAGAGTGAGGGATGGGTTGCCAATGTTGGTGGTTGGGCTGGATCGGCCCTCCATAGAGAAGAGGCAATCTGCGGCATTTTCATTTTTTACCATCACGTCAGACCCAGACAAAGTCACAGGAGTACTGATGCCAAGTTCCTCCTCCTGGGCCTGCTGCCTTCTTAAAGCAACCTTCAAGGAGGGAAAGCTTGATTAGAAACTGTCTAGCGTAAAACAAACATAAAACCTTTGTTTTATGTCATGTCTATAAATGTGTTTTTTCCAACAGCAAAACCGCCTTGCACTGCTTATGCTTGAATGAGGCTCTTTGCAACATGTAGTAGTTTGCTTTCTGAAAAAAGTGGGGAACTTCTACATAATCCAGCCTCAAATTCACTAATTATTTAGTTGTCTTTGAATGTCTTTCTTGGTTTTATGGCTGATTAAAATGAGTCATTTTGAATGTATTATATTTACCATATATTTATGAACAGGTTGTTTGCAACATAGTAGGTTTTTGTACTTTTCCTGTAATATAATTGTGTAAAAGACGTATTTACCTAAGCAGACATTTATAATTCATGTATGGATACACTTTAAAAAAAGCATTGCCAAAATAATAAAATGAATTAAATCACATTTAAATCACTTTATTAAAAAAAGCTTTAATAAAGTGAAGTCTTTTATGTAATGTTTTTCACTATGCCTTGGCAAAAATATGTACTAATTTGACAATTTGATTACAAATTTTAGTCTCCCTGATTTTAAAATGTTGCAACTTTCAAATTATTTTTAACAATTTAACTAATTAAATGTCCAATTAAACAAGTAATGCCAAAACATAGCCATCAATTAGCCAACATAAAAACATCTAATTACCAAACTACTCCTATGATACAACTTAAAGAAAGTTCCCTGCTAAATTTTGTCAAAATAAACAAAGCAGCTGGTTTATTATTGTTACTTTCCAATAAAACTGAAATGTTTGGTTATCTGCACAGTCTTGTTTAAAATAAAAACATGGTACAAGTGATTATAAGTGATTTTAAAGGTGATTACATAAAACTTCAGAGTTAACCTAACAGCCCGGGGCGTTTCGGGGGTTGTAAAAGCTGGGTGAGCGTAAAGTAACGGTTACCTGCGCCGCCATGACACGCTGTCTCTCAGCTATCAGCTTGCATTTGGGACACTGGCAGTCCCTCCAGTTACAGAAGCGTTTGTGCCCTTTCAGAGGTGAAAAAAAGCCATGATTGCGGCAACGGGAACATTTAGGCATCCTGGGCGACTTGTGGCCTTTGGACGGAGACTGCGTTCTGGATTCCTCTGGTACCTGCTTGCTCGGCCTGTCTTTGCTCATGGCTGCTGGCTGATGTTGACCGCTTGGCTCCGGAGAGACAACAGACTGAGATGGTCAAAGTGGTAACAGTGATTTCAGTCGTATCTGTCTGCAGAGTTGACTGGCTCAGTTATATACTGGTGCCCAGCTTTGAGGCCACAACCCCTCCCCTCTGGGACATCCCCTGAACTCAAGGTGAAACAAACAAGCTGGAAGAGGAGCTTATATAGATAATGAAAACCCAAAATCCAGTCTCAAAAAATTAGAATATTACATAAAACCAATTAAAAAACATTTTAATGTATAAATGGTGTGTAATGGCCATTTTATGGCCTACACAATCATGGGGAAGATTGCTGACTTGATAGATGTTATTGACACCCTCCACAAGCAGCGTAAGCCCCAAATGTTGTTGCTAAATAAGCTGGTTGTTCAGAGTGCTGCATTCAAGCATATTTATAGAACGTTGAGTGGAAGGAAAAAGTGTTGTAGGAAAAGGTGCACCACACACCATACTGATGCAGTAATTCATACAAAAGGAAGCCCAACATGGGCTTAGTGGGTGGCTTAGGTTATCAGGGAGGGAGCCTTCCTCCCTCCCTGCTGGTTGGAGTAATGGGGAGTCAGGTTGAGCCTAAACCGGCTCAGTTATGGTTGAGGTGCAAACACACCCTCCATTTCTGCTACCTGTATGACCCCTTCTCTTTTCCAATGGTTATAATCAGTCTGACAGAGAGAGGTATCCCAATCCTTGTGGTTTTTAGTATAACGATGACCATCAGTGGGACCCTTTGTGAGGTTCCTTGAGACGACATTGTTGTAAATAAGCGCCGTTTAACTAAATAATCTGAACTGAAACTATCTGTGTAGTTATGCTGCTATAGGCTTAGGCTGCTGGAGGACATAATGACCACTTTCACCCTCTTTGCTACATTCTCACACTACTCTCCAATTTTGCATTATTTGCTGTTATTTCAGCTTTTAACTTTGTTCTCTCTATTCTCTTCTTAGAAGCTACACCTGGCCTGACTCTGTGTCTACCTGTGACACCTTTCTGGAGAGGGGAATCGTCCGAGCTTCTGCTGGCAACAACTTAATGCTCACCTTCTACAGATGATCCACATGGCCCTGTCTTTCAGTGTTTAACCCTTTCTCTCTCCTAGACATGGCAATTGACTGAGCTTAACTGTGAATAACTCTATGTTCTCTCTTTCAGACTCTAACCTTGAAAACTGGCTCAGAGTTTATCTGTTCTTTCTTTCTAGATGAAACGACTAAAGGAGCTACATCCATTAACATTTACTTTTCCTTCCCATAGAAAGTACTCCTGGATCAGTGCTTCTTTGTTCTCTTTGTGTCTCTGCTCTGTCGGTCATGGCAGATGGCCGCTCACACTGAGCCTGGTTCTGGTTCTGCTGGAGGTTTCTTCCTGTTAAAAGGGAGTTTTTCCTCTCCACTGTCGCTACATGCATGCTCAGTATGAGGGATTGCTGCAAAGTCAACGCCAGTGACTGTCCACTGTCTCTACATGCTCATCCAGGAGGAGTGACTGCTGCAAGTCACTGACTGGATGCAATCTGCTGGGTTTCCTTAGATAGAAAAACCTTTTATCCAATTTGAATAAATAACTGAATCTGACTGAACTGTTCAATGGTTAGGATTAATTGGAATGTATGAAACTGACTGTTGTGAAGTGCCTTGAGATAACATGTGTTGTGAATTGGCGCTATATAAATAAACTGAATTGAACTGAACATTGTATTGAGTGCATAGAAAGTACCGTATTTTCCGCACTATAAGGCGCACCTTCAATGAATGGCCTATTTTAGAACTGTTTTCATATATAGGGCGCACCGGATTATAAGGCGCATAGAATAGAAGCTACTGCAGTCAAACGTTTGACTGGGGTTGCGTTATGCATCCACTAGATGGAGCTGTGCTAAAGAGAATGTCAACAAAACAGTCAGATAAGTCAGTCAGTCAAACTTTATTAATACACTACAAACCAGCGTTCTGATAACTGCATTCACTCTCATGGTAAGGTCTCCTCTACATAGAATTCTATTGAATAGAGCCAACCGCACGTTAGGAATGCATTGGAGTCTATGAAGTTGAAGTTGAAATCAAACGTTAGTTAAAACGTGAAAGGGAACTTTTCCCTGATTCAGTAAACACGTAAAAGAAACAGTTTGATGCACTAAATCAAACGTTAGTAGTGTTAACCTTTCCTGTTTCTGTCCCCTGACCGTAGTCTGATGACACAGGGGAGACGCTTTCTCCAGGGCCGAAGTTACTAGTTTCCTCGGGGTTAACTCCCTCACTCATACGTTGCTGAGTTGAGCATGAAGAAACAGCATCAAAATACTGAGTTGTTGACGAGATTCGGGGTTCTTTTTAATGACTTTGCAGCACGTAAAAACACAGGGCTTACAGACTCATACACCGCTGCTCCGGTCGCCGTCTCTACCCACCCCACACACACAATAATACCGACGTCACTCCTTCACTCTTGATTCTCAGCTACGGCAGCACACAGCGCCACCTCTGTCCGGAGGAGTAATGTCAACATCTTCCATACACACACACGAAACATACACCCCACACACTGAGCTTCTAATCACATATAGTTCAGGCAATTCCTGCAACAGTACATTCAAACGTTATACACACACAAGTGGTGTTGGACTAGGAGTAAGCACAGTACAGGTGTTTACCGCTATTACTTCGGCGACGCCCCTGACTACGATAGCCGTAATGCTGCAAGCGGTGCGGCTTTGTAGTTTATCAGTCGTACTGAAACATTTTGACAGAGCGCCGTGTACAACCAGTATGGATCAACCAATTAACCAATTGATCCATATATAAGGCGCTCCGGATTACAAGGCGCACTGTCATTTTTTGAAAACATTTAAGGTTTTTAAGTGCGGAAAATACGGTAACATAATTGCATAGCATTTTAAATATTGCTTTTTTTATTGGACTTTTTGTCATTTTCATTATCTGTAAACCATAACCATCAAAATTACAGGAAATAAAGGCTTAAAATATTTTACTATGTGTAATTAACCTATGTAATATGAGTTTCACTTCCTGAAATGCGTGACAAAATCTATACAACTTTTTCATGATACATGATCATTCTTTTTAGATGTACATTTATATTATTAATGAAACTACTAAAACTTCAGTCTGTAGCCTGTATCTGTATCCAAATAAATCGTTTTCTATACGAATTTGTGCTTTCTTTTACTTTCTGGCTTTAACAGTTTTGTTTGATGAAGCTATATTATTGAC
>NW_025917680.1:105000-107500 GCF_021462225.1 Girardinichthys multiradiatus | reverse complement strand
CAGCCAGCCAGCCATCCATCCAGCCAGCCAGCCATCCATCCAGCCATCCATCCATCCATCCAGCCAGCCAGCCATCCATCCGGCCAGCCAGCCAGCCATCCATCCACCCATCCATCCAGCCAGCCAGCCATCCATCCAGAAAGCCATCCATCCATCCAAACATCCATCCATCCATCCATCTATCCATCCATTCAGCCAGCCAGCCATCCATCCCTCCACCCAGCCAGCCATCCATCCAGCCAGCCATCCATCTAGCCATCCATCCAGCCAGCCAGCCAGCCATCCATCCAGCCAGCCAGCCAGCCAGCCAGCCAGCCAGCCATCCATCCATCCAGCCAGCCATCCAGCCATCCATCCAGCCAGCCAGCCATCCAGCCAGCCAGCCAACCATCCAGCCAGCCAGCCGGCATGCCATCCATCCATCCATCCAGCCAGCCAGCCAGCCAGCCTGCCATCCATCCATCCATCATCCATCCATCCAGCCAGCCAGCCAACCATCCAGCCAGCCAGCCGGCCTGCCATCCATCCATCCATCCATCCAGCCAGCCAGCCAGCCTGCCATCCATCCATCCATCATCCATCCATCCATCCAGCCAGACAGCCTTCCATCCATCCATCCATCTACCCATCCATCCATCACGTCTATCCATCCATCCATCCAGCCATCTATCCATCACATCCTTCCATCATCCAGCCAGCCAGCCATCCATCCATCCATCCATCCATCCATCCATCTATACATCCATCCAGCCATCCAGCCTGCCATCCAGCCATCTATCCATCCAACCATCCATCCATCTATCCATCCATCCCTCCATCATCCAGCCAGCCATCCATCCATCCAACCAGCCAGGCAGCCATCCATCCATTCATCCATCCATCCATTGAGCCAGCCATCCATCCATCCGGCCATCCATCCATCCATCCATCCATCCATCCAGCAATCTATCCATCCATCCATCCAACCAGCCATCCATCCATCCAGCCAGCCAGCCATCCATCCTTCTGTCACATCCATCTGTCCATCCATCCATCCAGCCAGCCAGCCAGCCATCCAGCCATACATCCATCCATCCATCCATCCAGCCAGCCATCCATCCATCCATCCATCCATCCAAACATCCATCCATCCAGCCAGCCTGTCAGCCAGCCTTCCAGCCAGCCATCCATCCAGCCAGCCAGCCAGCAAGCCATCCATCCATCCATCCATCCATCCATCCCTCCATCATCTAGCCAGCCAGCAAGCCATCCATCCATCCATCCATCATCCATCCATCCATCCAGCCAGACAGCCTTCCATCCAGCCAGACAGCCTTCCATCCATCCATCCATCCAGCCATCCAGCCAGACAGCCTTCCATCCATCCATCCATCCATCCATCCATCCAGACAGCCATCCAGCCATCCATCCATCCATCCAGCCAGACAGCCTTCCATCCATCCATCCATCCATCCAGCCAGCCAGCCAGCCAGCCTTCCAGCCAGCCTTCCAGCCATCCATCCATCCATCCAGCCAGCCTGCCAGCCAGCCTTCCAGCCATCCATCCATCCAGCCAGCCAGCCAGCCAGCCAGCCAGCATGCCATCCATCCATCCAGCCATCCATCCAGCCATCTATCCATCCATCCATCCAACTATCCATCCATCCATCCATCCATCCAGCCATCTATCCATCCATCCAACCAGCCATCCATCCATCCAGCCAGCCAGCCAGCCATCCATCCTTCTGTCACATCCATCTGTCCATCCATCCATCCAACCAGCCATCCATCCATCCAGCCAGCCAGCCATCCATCCTTCTGTCACATCCATCTGTCCATCCATCCATCCAGCCAGCCAGCCAGCCATCCAGCCATACATCCATCCATCCATCCAGCCAGCCAGCCATCCATCCATCCATCCATCCATCCATCCAGCCAGCCTGCCAGCCAGCCTTCCAGCCAGCCATCCATCCAGCAAGCAAGCCAGCAAGCCATCCATCCATCCATCCATCCATCCATCCATCCCTCCATCATCCAGCCAGCCAGCAAGCCATCCATCCATCCATCCATCCCTCCATCATCCAGCCAGCCTGCCAGCCATCCATCCATCCAGCCAGCCAGGCAGCCATCCATCCATTCATCCATCCATCCATTGAGCCAGCCAGCCATCAATCCAGCCATCCATCCAGCCAGCCATCCAGCCAGCCAGCCAGCCATCCAGCCATCCATCCAGCCATCCAGCCTGCCATCCAGCCATCTATCCATCCAACCATCCATCCATCTATCCATCCATCCCTCCATCATCCAGCCAGCCATCCATCCATCCATCCAGCCAGCCAGGCAGCCATCCATCCATCCATCCATCCATCCATTGAGCCAGCCATCCAGCCAGCCAGCCATCCATCCATCCAGCCAGCCAGCCATCCATCCAGCCAGCCATCCATCCATCCAGCCAGCCAGCCATCCAGCCAGCCAGCCAGCCAGCCATCCATCCAGCCAGCCAGCCAGCCAGCCATCCATC